>NC_079898.1:3721768-3756284 GCF_024868665.1 Triplophysa rosa
CTCTTGGTTAACATAAACACAAATACCACCCCATTTGCTCTTGCCTGAATTGTCATTACTGTCAGAACGCACCAGAGAAAAGACTTACAAGGCAACGAGCGAGTCGGGCACGTACTCTCGTAACCACGTCTCAGTGAACACAAGCAGGCATAAATCCCAATACTCATGTCGAACTCTGGTATTAACTCTGAGCTCCTCAAATTTGCTTCTCAGGGAGCGGGTGTTGCAAAGACGCATTGGGTAGTTGTGGTCTTTCTGCCTTTCNCTTCTTGATCCCCTCCAGTTTGCTTACCGAGCAAACAGGTCTGTGGACGATGCAGTAAACATGGGACTGCATTACATCCTACAACACCTAGACAGACCAGGGACTTACGTCAGGATCCTGTTTGTAGACTTCAGCTCGGCCTTCAACACCATAATCCCAGACCTCCTCCTGCCCAAGCTTACCCAGCTCTCTGTGCCAACCTCTACCTGTCAGTGGATTATTAACTTCCTGTCGAACAGGCAGCAGCTAGTGAGGTTGGGAAAATTTAAATCCAGCACATGTACCATCAGCACCGGAGCTCCTCAAGGATGTGTTCTTTCTCCACTGCTATATTCACTCTACACAAACGAATGCACCTCTACAGACCCTTCTGTCAAACTCCTGAAGTTTGCAGATGACACCACAGTCATTGGCCTTATTCAAGATGGTGATGAATCTGCCTACAGAAAGGAGGTTGCTCAGCTGGCTGCCTGGTGTAGTCAAAACAACCTAGAGCTGAATGCATTCAAGACAGTGGAGATGATAGTGGATTTCAGAAGGAACCCTCCATCACTTCCTCCCCTCACCATCCTGGACAGCACTGTGGATACTGTGGAGTCATTCAGGTTCCTGGGCTCCACCATCTCTCAGGACCTGAAGTGGGAGTCCCACATAGACTCCATTGTAAAGAAGGCCCAGCAGAGGTTATACTTCCTCCGTCAATTGAGGAAGTTCAACCTACCACAGGAGCTACTGACCCAGTTCTACTCAGTGGTCATCGAATCTGTTCTGTGCACTTCAATTACTGTTTGGTATGGCTCGGCCACCAAATCAGACCTACGAAGACTACAACGGACAGTTCGTAGTGCTGAGAAAATTATTGGTGCTCCTCTGCCCACACTTCAGGACCTGTACGATTCCAGAGTGAAAAACAGGGCAAGAAAAATCATCATTGACTCCACACACCCAGCACACAAACTCTTTGATCTGCTGCCCTCTGGCCGGCGCTTTAGAGCACCAAACACCAGGACTTCCAGACACAGAAGCAGCTTCTTCCCCCAGGCAATCTCCCTCCTAAACAGATAACTGCTCCTTAAGAGCAATATTCCACTTCCACTACTCCTATAGTGTGCACTATAGTGCCTTATTATATCTACAGCTTATGTATACATGTATATAGCACTACCTCTACTTACTAAATTATCCATTTGCACAAGTGTACATACAATCTGTTAATATGTATATTCTACTATATACTACCCTGTACAATGTCTCTTATGTTATTATCCCCCATTTTCTGTAAAATAGTCTTTATTTTATATATGCACAATTTAGAATCTTTTAGACTGTAAATCGTATTATATTGAATTGTCATTGTGTTGAATGTCTGTACTAGAAGCTTCCAACACCAAAGAAAATTCCTTGTGTGTGCAAGCACACTTGGCAATAAAGCTCTTCTGATTCTGATTCTGATAAACATCAGTTCACGAGAGTAAAGTGTATCTGTTCGGCTGGGAATGCTACAGTAAGAGCTTACCCTGATTGACAACGGCTTCACCTCATCAATCCTACCCACATCTGAAGGCGGTTCAATGATGATCAGAGATTTTGATGAGATAATATAAATTTATGGTACTCCTGTAAAGAAAATGGAAGCTTCTGAAGGTAAAGACGTAGACCAGCAACTAGATTCCCCTCATAACGGAACGGAAGAGGAGGAGCTTAACCGTGCTGGTCGACAACGGAACCTCACGGAGAAGATGCGTGCATATAAACAGGAAGAAGCATTGAAAAGGGAGAGAAAAATGATTCAGCTGTACGAACAACGGAAGGACCTGGCTCGTAAGACAAGGGAAGAGCTAAAAACAGATATCTGCGAGAGCCAACTGGTATCACTGATTAATGCACTTGAGAAAGGAAGAGATGATGTCATGAATGTCTACCTGGAAATCAGAGATTACATTGCTCCATCTAGCGACACTAGACGTAGAATTGATACTTGTGAAGCTGTTACAAAAGACATGGCAAAGATAATTTATGACAGAATGGCATGCCTTGAGGACTTGTAAAACGCAGCCTTCGTGAGTTACTCCATTACGATTTTGCTCATTCTGTCTACGGTTCTACGGTCTCGCGCCCCACATCATCAAGGTCTACAGTTACGTCCATTGCAGCCAAGCGGGCAGAGGCAGCAGCTGATGTAGCGGCCAAAGAAGCGGAATACTCAATGATACAGGAGATCGAAGCTCGGAAGTGTGAACTGGAAAAATTAAAGGCAGAGAAGGATCTGAAGGCAGCTAGAGCCAGGCTTCAGGCATATGATAAAGAAGTGTCACAAGAAGCCAGCATTCATTCTTCAGACTCGAACGCAGGGGAACAGCAGGATGTAAGCGTAACGGCGCAGCAACATGTGGTTCCATTTCCCATTCAACGTCATATCAACACCACAGTAAAATCCTCAACTCCTAAGTCTGATATCTCTCGTCTTGCTCAAGCTGTTCAAGATAGCATAGCCTTGAACAGGTTGCCTACAACAGAACCACCTGTCTTCAATGGTGATGCTAGTCAGTTCATTGAGTGGAAGGCTGCATTTGTATCCCTCATTGATGGAAAGGCCATTTCTTCTGCTGACAAGCTACACTATTTAAAAAGGTATGTTGGTGGGCCAGCTCGTAAGTCTCTTGATGGCATCTTCTACAGGAGTGATGATGAGGCTTATAAGGATGCATGGAACAAACCGAATCAGCGTTATGGTCAGCCATTTGTTGTACAGAAGGCTTTCAAGGAGAAACTAAGCAAATGGCCTAAGACTCAGCCTAAGGATGCCGAAGGTTTCAGAGAGTTTTCTGACTTCTTGAATGCTGTCCATCAAGCTATGCCTCATGTCAAAGGGCTTGAAATACTGAACGATTGTGATGAAAATCAAAAGCTTGTACACAAACTACCAGATTGGGCAGCAGCACGTTGGAACCGTCAGGTCACACAGACATTGATTGAGACTCATGACTTTCCGAAGTTTATAGATTTTGTGACCTTCATGTCCATGGAAGCAGAGGTCACTTGTAATCCAGTCACCTCCTTCAGCGCTCTTCGTGCCTTTGACCCCACTTTGGAGAGCCGGAACCACAAGGACAGTAAAAGGAACAGGGCTAACGTCTTACATGTTCAAACAGCTACTGAAAACAAGCAACACGATGAAAATGAACAAAGGCCTACCAAGGGAGATTCTAGAATGTGTCTCTTCTGTAAAGACAGCAAGCATAAAGTTCATAACTGTCTTAAATTTGCGGCAAAACCATTGGAAGAAAAACGAAAATATGTAAGGGAGAACAAACTCTGCTATGGATGTATGAAGTCCGGTCACAGTGCAAAAGACTGCCGTCACCGTCTGTCCTGTGACACCTGTAGAGGTAGACATCCAACATGCCTACATGATGAAAACTACTCAAAAAAGCTTACGTTTGAATAGTCAGTTGCAAATTCTTTAATAATGAAAACATACTTACAGGCTGTGAGTGAGAAGCAGCAGACTTTCCTTACAAAGTTGGATTTGCCCCACTTTTTAGAAACAGCCTTTGTGCACAACCAGGTGTTAATGAGCTGCACACACTCGGATCTTGGAGTTGTGCTGTTTTGGAACAGTGTTGTAAATAAACTTAACCACTGATTTCTAATCGTGTCCTCGTTTGGAAGACCCAACTAAGTAGTTTTCCTTTTGTAATGAAACGCAGCGTCTCCGCGACATGGCGGCAGCAACAACAACAGTACAGTGGGGATAGACACCCGCCTCTTTCTTTGCGTATACATTTTGGGCGGTGTTCTTCAACGCTTCTCATGAACTGATGTAGAAATGTGGGGTCGTGTTTAAACGAGGTGTTTTGGGCAGGTTTGGATGAGCCTCCGCTTTTAAATAAAACATCTCTTTTGGTTTGAGACTTCAATTTTCAACCCGACAGTGTAATGTCATGTAAGAATTTGTACATACCATGACAATTGCTTCATCCATGATGGATGCAATGTTGTGGTTCTTCTTATGAACTACCACCCATTCCTCTCGCTTCTCATCAAACCTCTGAAGCTTCTTCTTGAGCCGCTGCTTCAGAGGCTGCTCCTTTTTACAATTCAAACAGATCTTCTGTGCACAATATAAAATACACTGACAAAAGGGACAAATCTTTTTTGTAGACCCCCCTGGCATTGTCAGAGAAATAGATAGTTAGACAGACAGATAGATAGATAGGCTGGCTCTTAAAAGTGCCTTTGGGTTCAGTAAATCAGGTGTATATGTTCGGACAGGTGACTTGTTTGACAGGATCTGCAAGTGAGAACAGAAAATGTTATTTATGTAGTGTAGAGTAGTTATGTTAAAATAAGGTTTAAAAAGGGTAACCCCAATAGTGAGAGGTTCCCTTTTTCTTATAAATACTTAAGGTAAATTAATAAAAATGCAAGATTGACCAATTTCCTGTATGACAGTTAAAATGCATATAACATGCGTCTGGGGTTCCTCATCCCAGATTTAAAGGACACTTTATGTGCAGTAACTTTAGGCAAAGTTATATTGTTATTACTGACACATTACAGTGAAGTTGTGGGTGAACCACGATGATCCGAGAGAAAATGTCATCGTCTAGAGCTCACACAATAATGCAATGCTCCATGTTGAGTTACCCTTCAGCTGATATAACTTAAACTACACTTAGCTTTTACTAGTAATCATTAATAGTATGATTATTGTAGTTGATTATTTGATATTTGTATATTTTTTAGGTCCCCTTGTAACAGTTCTTTTGATTTCTCCCAACTTCACTGACTAATTATATATAACAGTTACAATTAAACACACACTGATGAAGGCCCAAATGCATCAGTGTGCAGTGAAGTGAATAAAGGATTTTTAACTTTTTTGGACCAGAAGAAGTGCCTTGAATTTCTTTCTATTAATAGAGTTAGCTTATATTGAAGTTAGCTAGCTCCGTTCAGCAAGCCTAATTTGTTGTTATTGTTATTATTCGCTAATAAGGAGCAAACCAATGGTCGGGTTTAAATTGCTGCTCAAGCATTTAAACCATGTGAGTTTAATGGCAAAGAAAGGCATCAATTACAACATTTAAACAAAACGTGATCATTGGTAATTAGCTCGTAACTTACCTGGACTGTGGTTTGAGCGCGCAATGAGAAGAATTCACCCGCGGCTGCGGCCTGGCTCCGGAGGCTGAGGATCATGGGTAATGCTGACAGAAATCCCAAATGTAATCCCCCCCAATTTTTATCAGAGAATAAGGCAGAATATATATTTTATCATTTATATACTGTAATAAATGTGTGTGTCTCTAATTAACGCAGTCTCGTATATTTGTATGTATGACCGCCAGAGCCGTCTTTTGGGCTAGGGAAATATATAAAAAGATTAATTGAAAAACAATTTAAACATCTTTTAGTTGATTTATTTTTATTTTGTGTAGTAGGAGTTTATTCTAAATAATGGCAATGTAAGGTGTTCGACCCTGACGTGTGTATAGCCTACTGTGTTGACAATGAGTTTCAAATGTGTCTGGTCCTTCACAGAAACGACTGAGAATTATGTTCCCACAGCAACTGATTGCGCGTTTGCATTGAACGCGCGTCTTCTGTATGAAAAGTATAAGAAAAGCGTGCCAGTGGCTGTTTTTTTTTTAATCCGGGCTGTTCTGTTCCGTGGGATAATGATTCAGGCTGTATTTCATTTTCACTGGCAATTGGGAGCACCGGGAAATCCCGATGACCTTGCTTGGACTCTGATTTGGCTTCGAAGAGCACCGCAACCAACAATGCAAGTTCGCGTTACGGGTTATGTTCGTGGTGGAGGTCACGAAAGATTTTTCCTATTGAAATACATTAGATGGAAATTCGTGGTGAGTGACACGAAAAAAGAGGGAAATTCGTGTCCACCAACACGAACCAATAGATTAAATTTCGTGACTATATCACGAACTGCCGTGAGACTGGTTGCAACTAAGTTCTCCTAACACACTTCAATATGAAGTACTTAAAACCTTGTAACTAGCGAAACTCTGCCACGTCTAGCGATTTTTTTCCACTTTCAGTTCAGACTAGGGTTGTCACGGTACCATAAACATGTCTTACGATACTATACCAGCTGAAGTATCTCGATACCAAGTAGTATCGCGATTCTGTGCCATATAATTCAAATCTATACAAAAAACACAGATTTAGATTAAACACTTTGTATTTACTATAGTAAACTGTATTATACTTTGCACTAAAATATGTTGTTGTATTAACTGTAGTAATTGGATAAATTGTAGCAAATACATTTAGTAATTTGTAAATACTATAAATACTGTAGTATACTTAAAATTTTACTATGATAAGACTCAAAAACACTAGTATCTATGAGTTTTAGTAGTTTACTGTAGTAAATACTAAAGTGCACTAGATCATTTTTCACGTAGGAACTAATTCAAATGTTGGACAAATTTCATTGATACAGCAGTCTTTATAAAGGGAAATATTAGGCTTACTTTAAATGCAGTACTAAAACGGCCAGTAGGTGGCGTCAATTTCCCACTGAGTTCGTGAATCATTTAACCAACTCGTTCAAATCGCCAATTTGAATCATTAACTCGTCCGAGACATTCAAAACACACATTCATTTTGGAGATAAACACCGCAAAAAGGCAGATGTATGTGTTCAAATAATATTAATGCGCATATGCAACATTAACTACGGTACTACGATACTACCGTTTCAAAAATAGAGAGGCATCGTGGGTATTTTGAAGCTTTAGCATCGCGATGCTACCGTAGCACCGGTACACCGTGCAACCCTAGTTCAGACCACACTGACGCGTGAATGAGAGAGGCATGTACAAACAGTGTTTTCAAGAACTAATCACTTATTGACCTTGTTTGAGCATTTATGATTTAAAACGCGATGACTGTATGGACACATGAACACAAAAGGACTTTAGCTGTTCAACGAAAGTGACTGCTAGTTTTAAGTGGTTGAGTTCACTCACTATTACATAGTTTTTTGATGTCTGCCAACAGAAACAGAAAAATAAGTCATTAAGAGCCTATTTATTGTGCATTTGGGAAGCAGACCTGAAGCGCTTAGCTTGTCAGATACTACGTGATGACGTCACTGATATGCAAACTAGCGCGTGACGTCATCTGGCGACATTTAGCGACTTTTCGGGTAGGCTTTAGCTACTTTCCATTGAAAAGAGTTGGCAACACTGCGTAAAACATGAAGGAACAAGCTAACGGTAGGGATGGCTAAATGAAGCCTCGTGAAGCTATGAGGCTTTCCTCTAACTGGATCGAGAAAAGATTCGAAGTGTCGTTGTATCGATTACAGTGCCATCTAGTGGATCTTAAAATGTACAACAGCCTTATCTGGGATGTAATCTGATGTAATTGTAGTGCACAAATAAAAGTCATATGCTGATAATATTTATGTAACATAATGTGGTAATTCCTGTTCATATAAAAGTCAATATTAGTCAATGTATTACAATAAAATACTGTTTAGCGTGTTGTGGGTGACGAGATCAAGTGAGAAATTGTTGAATTATTTTAACTAAAACACTAGTTTATGACATGTAATTGACAACTATCTGTATAGTAATAACACTGTCTGTATCTGGTATAGGAGAGTATATAAACGTAACGTCAAATAGCCTAATTCATGGATTATGTGGTTATTAAATGTGCTTGTGTAACTGGGTGAAGAAGAATGTGGGCCCAATAAAAGACTATTTTACTGGTTTTTATTGAGAAATAATAATTTTTTGACACTGTTAGGGCTCAGCCTATTTCTCCTCTTGCACAATACCTCCCCTGCCTTTGAAAACACTCTCTCACAGGGTACAGAGGAGGCTGGTGTACACAGAAACTGCAGTGCCATCAGATAAAGATGGGGAAACGCATGTTTTTGTTCTTTCCAGTATTCAAGTGGATCATGGGTTCTGGGTATGTTAGTTTCCTTTAGGTATCGATCAACCTCTATTACTGCATCAGCTGTGGCATTGCAGGTTTTTTTACTTTGGTCCACAGCACTATCTAGCAGGTGCCATAGGTTTCCACCTAAACATTTAATATAATACACCTTGTGTGTGTACAGGATTGGTCTCAGGCGCAGTCTCATGCAGAGCTCTAAAGTGTCTGAGCATGGAGGAAGTATTATTTGAATACAGAAGCTCCTTATCACACACCAAACATCTTACCTGTTACATCAATTAAATAAAGATGTAGATGTCCTGGGAAATATTAGTGAATTAGTGGTTTGTATTATATACCAACACATACTTTACTAGAAGAGATCATTTCAATATGTTCCCAAACAGGGGATGTTTTCCTTTTTCTTCCAGATGCCATTTCTCATATAACCACCACCTCACCAAAACAAAAAAAGGAGAGAGAGAAAAATAAAAGGAAAAAAGAGAGAAAATGACACTTAAGTAAAAAATTATTAAACTAACTAATAGCTAGCAATCAAAACCAGAAAGTAACAAAATAGAATATTGATTTATTTAATATTATCTATGTGTTTAAAGCTTTCAAACTACACCACTCTCCTTACAGTTCAACCAACCAACCAGACTGTGCCAGATACGACCATTAAAGTAAGGCAGGAATTTGACACGCAAACCGAAGCACGCACGTGATTGGACAGAAAGTGAGGCTTCGTTTGTCATCGACCACGTGATTCAGTGGCAACAATACACGCCTCGAAACAGCGCGTCATCGGAAATTGCGCTGCGTGCTCGATACGCGTATCGGGTCTTCGGTGTCATATGTAACATCACTAGCTAACGTAAGCAACTTATTTTGGAAGTAAAAATGATGCTTAGATTAGGCTGTTTGTACCAGCTAAATTTAAGTTCCCGCTGGAGAGCTGGACGGAATGCATTTGTATCTGCTGTAAAATTATACGAGCTGAAAATCCCCAGCCCTTTTCCTTATTCGCAGCTTCGTATTGAACGCAATCCCTCTCCACCTCAAAGAGACGCGACTTCTAATTTTCCGTTCTTGTTCACGCTCAGTTTTATGGGACCGTCTAGATTTCTCTTATCGCTTTTGCTTTTGTGTCTAAAAAAGAGCAATGAACAGTTTCTAATATTAAATTTAGCATTCCCAGCCGAACAGATACATTTTACTCTCGTGAACTGATGTTTATGTATTTTAATTTCCAAAGTAAACACCGTAAGAGCTGCATAAAAAACAAACAAACAGTAATAAGACACGAATGTAATCTATATATATATTCCCTTATTAAAACCTGTAAAGTAATAAATACAGATTTACAATGAAAGCGTCTTACATTATAAGTAGCGTGACAATAAGATACACACACTTTGCATAACAATAGAAAAAGGAATGATCAACACTGATATTTTAGTCCTGTATGACAAGCTAACGACTAGCCAATTGCTTCAGATAAAAATAACATTACAAAGTCTCTCAAAATGTATCACACATATGAAACTGAAACGGTACCTTGTGCCCTTCCTCAGCCAGGAGCTAAGAGAAGAATCCTTAAACATATGACTGCCTAGAGTGCATCCAAAAGTTAACATTCGTTTCCGGTAATATTGATCAGAATGTCGTTTCACGTATACAGCGCGCCCATGTTCACAAACGGCGCCGCTAAACTTCCTATTTTAGATTTCAAAATAAAAGTATGTAAAAACCAATAAAACAAATAGGAACACCGTAACACAACAAGTATAATACATCAAAGAATATTACTCAACCAAGACACAAACAAATAAAGAGTCCCCATTTCTTTTGCATCTGTTTTAATTCTTGTAAAAGTCCTTTCTCAATGTTCAATGGAACCACCGCCCTTGGATGGCTGCAGGTGGAGGTGTAGAATCACTTCAATGGTTGGGGGGTTTAATGGTCATTTACACTCCCACCAAATCATGAGCGATTTGTATGACATTAAGGAATGTAAATCACCAATGATTTTCAAATGACAATGACCTTTAATTCAGAAAACAAACAAAATTGTCCTTATTATGGTAAACAAATACTAGAATTTAAGCCATATGATGAAAAGGATACACTTGGAAACTCATAAAGCAGCTAGATGGTCTCTAGCAACAGAATAAGCTTCTGGACTGGGCGTTCAATGATAGACAACCTTTTAAGTCGACGACCATCCTTGTCCAGTTTCCGGTCACCGAGACATACCTTGACTCTTCTCACAAGCCCGTCTTTATCTGTGGAAGTCTCTGTAACTCTGGCCAACCGCCACTCATTTCTAGGCAGACTATCAGCCTTTTCCATGACAATATCTCCTACTTGCAGGTTTCTCTTTGCTTTGAACTCACTGTTTCCACGTAAACGCAATGAAACAGCGCAGGCCATTGGACATAAAATCTGAACTTTAATGGGAGCAACTCTGGATTTACGTTGTGACCAGGGCACAATGGATGTTTCCTTCTTCATTTGTGAGTCTTAAATAAGAACATTGGCCATATCCACTGTTGCTGGCATCAGAGAAGTGATGGAGTTCTCTTTTAATGACCTTTCCAAAGTTTGCAGGAACATAGCAGCGGGATAAACTGATCCTTTCCAAATTCACAAGATCCGCTTTCCACTGCTCCCACCTTGGTCGCAATTCTTTAGAAAGGGGGTCGTCCCAGCTTGTTCCATTTCTGCACATTTCCTGAAGCACTAATTTTCCTTTGAGCAAGAACGGAGCAACAAAGCCCAGTGGATCATACAGCGATGCGACTGTGGATAGTATGCCACGCCGTGTTGCTGGTTGGTTTTTGAGGTCAAAGAAGAATCTGAATTTGTCAGAATCAATGTTCCAGTGTATCCCTAAAGCTCTCTCTAAAGTTGTCATCAAAGTTGAGGTCAAGCTCCTTTACTGCTACAGCTCGTTCAGAAATTGGAATGCTATTCAGGACATTTCTGTCATTTGAAATAAATTTGTGCACTCTAAGACCACCTGAGGCACACAGTTGTTGAGCTTCTCTTGCTACCTGAACAGCTTCTTCTGTGCTGGTTACACTGGTAACACCGTCATCTACATAAAAGTTTGCTGTGATGAACTTTGATCCAAGAGGATACATAGACTCATTCTCCTTAGCAAGGTGTTTTAGAGCATAGTTGGAGCATCCAGGTGATGAGCTTGCACCGAAAAGATGGACCTTCATGTGGTATTCTTGAGGGTGTGAAGTTAAGTCTCCCTTTTTCCACCAGAGAAAACGAAGGTAGTTTCGATCTGCTTCTTCCACATGAAACTGGTGAAACATCCTTTCAACATCACACATGAAGGCAACAGGATGCTGTCTGAATCTTACAAGAACACCAGTCAGATTATTTGTTAAATCCGGGCCTTGGAGCAAGTGGTCATTGAGGCAAGTTCCCTGGTACTTGGCAGAGCAGTCAAAGACAATACGGAGCTTATCAGGCTTTTTCGGATGATACACCCCATGATGGGGGATGTACCACTTCTCGCCATTCTTTCCTTCATCTTGCACCTCTTCTGCTTCACCTCTCTCAATGGCCTCTTCCATAAACCTCACATAATGCTCCTTGTACCTTTCATCCTTTAATAGTTTCTTTTTCAGATGATTGAGCCTTACGATGGCAAGCTGCTTATTGTCAGGCAAGTGAGGTCTCACTTTGAAGGGGAGAGGCATCTCGTAATGACCGTGGTCATTCTTCCTTATGCACTGATGCAGTTTGGTCAAGAAGAGGATGTCGTCCTGTGACACAGTTTTATTATCTTCACCAGTGTCCCTGAAGTCAGACTCCAATACTTTAACAACATCTGCTGGAGTCACCGGGGGAAGCTCTTTAATGCTGACTCTATGACAGATGGTGTTAAAGCTTTGCGATTCCTGGTGTGAAGACGGGCGACCAACAATGCTCCATCCTAGGTCTGTGTGGACTGCATAAGGTTCATCGTCTGCTCCTAAAATCACATGTTTTGGTGCCAGAGCCCTTGAGCAGTTGTAGCCTATCAGGAGACCAACTTCACAATCCTGAAGAGGTGGAATTTTGTCCACTATTGAAGAGAGATGCTTCCAGTTTCGTGCTGTGTCACAGGTAGGGATGTGAGTACGGTTCACTGGAATGGAGTCCTTAGTGTAGGCAGGGGGCAAGTTGAGGACAACTGTAGAGCAGTAGCCTCTCACCTTGAGACCTGACACCCTTTCACTCGGCATGACAACATCCTTTGCAGTCATGGTTATCAACTTCAGTCTCACAGGACAGGAGTCAGCTTGTAACTTGTTGCTCAGCTCTCGGTCGATAAACACAGTATCACTCTGTGTGTCAAGCAAAGCATAAACAAGTTTTTCAGAGCCTGGATTCCTTTTGGTTGATAACCACACTGGCACAATCATGGAAGTATTTGTGGATTGCTCATCATTCTCTACTTTGTGAGACGTACTAGTAGTTATCTCTGTGTTACCTTGATTTGAGACTGATGCAGAGTTGACTTTCTTNACGCACACACACACAACACACACACACACACGTACGTACACAGACAAGTACGCACACACACACACACACACACGCTCAGTGAGAGCACACATTTAGGATAAAGGAGAGAGAAGCACAGATCAAATATAACAGACTATAAATTCCTATATGCAATATTAATTAAGTAAAACTTTAAAATTCTAAAGCAGCCCCCCCCGGTCAGGCAGATAGTGCAAAAACAGTATGCAAATGGTGGCGAGGAACCCAAAACTCTAATCGAGAAAAAATACCTCAGGAGAACCCAGGCCCAACCAGGGGATTCCTGTTCCCCTCTGGCAAAAGCTGCTGCCTCTGCACAAGCTCCAGAGAGCTTGCACAACAAGGCTAAATAAAATAAATAAACTTAATAATAAAATAAATTATAGTTTAAGATTATCATTAATAATCTAATAGCATTTGAAATTTTGTGGTGAAGACATGTCAACCGGTCCCAACCGGAACACTATTACCTATGGGAAAGTACTTGGACCAGAATCAGAAGGTAAGATTTGTCTCGCTAGAGCAAAACGTTAGCAAAGTAAACAAGCAACATATAATGACTACTCAGACCACAGATATGAATTTAACCAGGGTGAGGGTATATGTATTGTTCTGACATTTTGAGTTCTTTGAGATAAATTGGAATCAATATAAAAATAAAGGTTATAAGCAAATAAACCCAGATAAGTAAAATACAATGTGTTATAGAATGGGTTTATCAATCAGGACAAAATAAAGAGAAAATTCAAAATTCAAAAACAATTCAAAATCCCAAAATCAGTTCACCAGTGTTGTGAAACACAAAATGAGTTTCTAAATGCTGCTAATTTTCAACAGCAGATTTCAAATGAAATTCAGTTTCCCATTTCAATAAAGCATAGATTCCATAGATTCCAAGAAAAAAATATATATATAATCGTATTGTCTCTTAGTGGTGAAGGACAAAAAAAACTTCTGTTCATGTCCAGAGAAATCCAGGAAACTTGAGGAAAAAACTCAAGATATAAGCAACTTTTTTGTCCTACCAGATCATAAAATGTGTTTTCTCTGTTCCAGGTACTAACTGATGGGATGGCTCACCAGTCCGAAACAGGAAGTAAATCCACAGCACGGACAACTTTCGGGATCACAGCAGCAGGGATAATTCAATCACACATGGAAAGAACACAACAACAAAAAACCCGGCCTTGCAAAAACAAAGCCTAAACAATCATCAGTATTTCGTTGCAATAAACCATTTTAAATGAAATAAAAATTTCATTTTCTTCCATCAATCTACACATATGCAACACACAATGCTATTAACAATCCGCTCAATTTAGCAGATCTATGCATAGCGTTAGCAAAGCTAGCATCACATGGTGCACGTTTTTTCAGCAGAAAAATATTACATATGATGAAATTATACATCTTTTAAACATTCTCAAATATATACACACACAGTGATAGTATTAGGATGTAAATAAAGCATTTTTAAAACATTTTCTGTCATCCACTATAACATTTTAAACTCGCTATTTTCGCATTCACTCCTAAATAGTGACATCCAGCTCTCAGATAAAATAAAACATTTCTTATAAAGAAAATGGTACTCACCAAGGAGAAATGTAATACAAAAATGAAAAGAAATGAGGTATTTACCCCGCAAAACTCAGGTTAGATTCTATTCCTTCGGTTTGTAAGCGCTAAATTTCTTCAACATCATTTCCACCTAGGTCAAGGTCAAGGTCATTTTTATTTATATAGCACCTTTAACAACATTAAATACTGACCAAAGTGCTTCACAGTAACATACTATAATGATAAAATAAAAATACAGGGAAACAAAAATTTAAAAGAAACAACATTAAACCATGTAAAAACAGAAACGAAAAAATTAACTCACTAAGACCAACATATCCAACAACTATGAAAAGGCCTGAGAAAAGAGATACGTTTTCAATGATGATTTAAATCCAGATAAGGAAGATGAAAACCTAACAGATTGAGGTAACGAGTTCCACAGCTTAGCGGCAAAAACAGAAAATGCTCTATCACCTTTAGATTTCAAACGAGACAAAGGGACAGTTAATAGATTTTCAGAGGAAGACCTAAGAGATCTCCGAGGTGAATATGGACAAATAAGGTCTGAGATATAAACTGGAGCCAAACCATGCAAGGCTTTAAATACAAAAGTTAAAACCTTGTACTCAATTCTAAATTTAACTGGTAGCCAATGCAGATGTACTAAAATAGGGGTGATATGCTCCCGCTTCTTTTTCCCCATTAAGAAGCGGGCTGCAGCATTTTGAACCAGTTGTAAACGTGATATGGAAAACTGGTTGACACCAGAATACAGAGAATTACAATAATCAAGCCTTGTAGAAATGAAGGCATGAATAACTGTCTCTAAATCACCAAAAGATAGAAAAGATTTCAGTTTACGTAAACCCCTAAGTTGGAAAAAACTAGCACTTACAGCAGAGTTTATTTGCTTGTTGAAATTTAACTCTGAATCGAAACAACACCCAAGTTCTTTACATGAGTACGGATATTTGTGTCATGGCTTTGCCTCTATTAGTCATGTTTTTCTTGGTCCTGTGGCAGAGCTATGACAAAGCCTCTGGTTATTTGTGGAGAGAAACATATTGTTGTCCTGTTGACAATAATATGCGTTCTCTCCAGTGTCTTGTCATTGGCCCCGCCCCTCTCGTTTCATGTATTGC
The DNA here is from genome assembly GCF_024868665.1 of Triplophysa rosa. NCBI lineage: Eukaryota > Metazoa > Chordata > Actinopteri > Cypriniformes > Nemacheilidae > Triplophysa > Triplophysa rosa. The sequence goes on from NC_079898.1 coordinate 3,737,213, forward strand.
TTTCCTTCCGTGTCTAATGTTTCCCACCTGCCCTAGCTCGTTATCCCTCGTTTGTCTTTCCTATATATACCCTCATGTTTCTTTGTCCTGTGCTCGTGTATTACATTGTACTGTGTATGTATCGTTTACCTGTACCTGTACCTGTACCTTGTGCTTGTGCCCCCGTTCCTTCGTGACAGAATACACGAGCCATACTCTGAACCCAGCGGGCAGCATGGAGGAGTCGGATGAGGCGTACAGGAGCCGCCAGGCTCACGTCCTGTTCAGCTTCCGCCAGAGGGGAACTCCAGTGAGAGACTTCGCCATGGACTTCCTGTCCACTGCGTGCTACTTAGGGTTCATCGAGGCAGAGCTGAAGGTAATATTCAACAGCTGCCTCGATGAACCCTTCGAACCAGCAGAGATCCACCGGTTGAGACCCCGCATGTCCATGGCGGAGCCTCTCACGGTGCTGGCGGCTATCCCCGAGGACGGCCCCTTGCAGATTGGGGATGTGGGTGTCGCCACACCGTCCTCTCCACCAGCAGCGAGCCTCGGTGGCAAGCGGGGGAGGCGAGCGTCCTGGGGATCTACCTCCGAGGAGTCCCAGCCGGAGCCAGCCGTGCCTTATACATCCTTCCTTCAGCCGACCACCAGGTGGGTGGCTTGGCGGAAGAAGAGGCAGCGGCAGGCAGCATGGACTCCAATCCAGCTGGTGCAGCCGGCGTCCAGTCCGGTGCAGCCGGCGCCCAGTCCGGTGCAGCAGGTTCCCAGTCTGGTACAGCCGGTGTCCAGTCCCGTATCCAGTCCTGTGTCTAGTCCCGTGTCCAGTCCGGTGCAGCCGGCATCCCGTCCGATGGTGCAGCCGGAGTCCAGTCCGGTGATCCAGCCGGCGTCCAGTCCGGTGTAGCTGGCGTCCCAGCCGGTGATCCAGCCGGCGTCCTGTCCAGTGCAGCCAGCGTCCCAGCCGGTGATCCAGCCGGTGATCCAGCCGGCGTCCCAGCCGGTGATCCAGCCGGGGTCCAGTTCGGTGATCCAGCCGGCGTCCAGTCCGGTGATCCAGCCGGCGTCCAGTCCGGTGCAGCTGGCGTCCAGTCTGGTGCAGCCGGCGCCCAACCTTGCCCGGTCCCCCCAGGACTTCCTCTGGAAAGAAAGCAATACATGAAACAAGAGGGGCGGGGCCAATGACAAGACACTGGAGAGAACGCATATTATTGTCAACAGGACAACAATATGTTTCTCTCCACAAATAACCAAAGGCTTTGTCATGGCTCTGCCACAGGACCAAGAAAAACATGACTAATAGAGGCAGAGCCATCACAGAAGCCCCCCCTTTAATGAGCACCACCAGGTGCTCACGAAGGGGTAGACTGATGAGACAAGGTAGACTGAGACAGAGACAAGAACAGACAAAACATGGAGAACAAAATCAGAGGCAGACAAGACAAATCAACAATGTGACTAGGGTGGGACAATAAAAATAACAAACATGGGAGGGGGGGTGGGACCAAACAAGGGATGGATCACTGGACTGGACGCCGGCTGGATCATCGGCTGGGACGCCGGCTGGATCACCGGCTGGGACGCCGGCTGGATCACCGGACTGGACGCCAGCTGCACCGGACTGGACGCCGGCTGCACCGGACTGGATTCCGGCTGCACCGGACTGGATACCGGCTGCACTGCACTGGATACCGGCTGCACCGGACTGGACACAGGACTGGACACAAGACTGGACATCGGGCTGGACGCCGGCTGCACCGGACTGGTCGTCAACTGCACCGGCTGGGTTGGAGTCCACGCTGCCCGCCGCTGCCTCTTCTTCTTCCGCCGAGCCACCCGGCTGGTGGTCGGGTGATGGAAGGAGGTATAAGGCACGGCTGGCTCTGGCTGGGACTTCTCGGAGGTGGATCCCCAGGACTCACGTCTCCCCCGCTTGCCACCTAGGCTTACTGGTGGCGAGGCTGCAGTGGGTGAGGAGAGCGGTGTGGCGACGCCTAAAACCCCGATTTGCAGGATCTGACCCTCCTGTATGGCAGCCAGCGGAGATGGGTGGTAGTGTCTTGTTGAGACCCTGGACTCCGGTCGGTTCATGACGTACCGCCACATGACATCGAAGTCCAGCGGTCTCAACGACCGCATCTCCGCCCGCGACAGGGGGTCACTGAGACCGGCGTTAAAAAGCACCGCCACCTCCTCCTCCCCGAAGACATCCTCCTCTGCGGCATCCAGGAACCTATACAGATAGTCCTCGATGTCATCTTTCCCCTGACGAATGCCGCAGAGGAGGCGAGCCTGGTGGGACCGTCTCGTGCCCATGCTGCCTACTGGGTTCGTAGTGGCTCGTGGATTCGGTCACGACTGGCACGAAAGAACCCAATTGCAGGCAGGCGGTGGTGAAGGGGTTAACAAGGATTTTATTAAAATACAAACAAAAACACCCATGATGGGGAAAACTATAACAAAACATGAACTATGAACTTAGGAACAAAAAGGAGGAATACAAAACAAAACACTTCCCACGTGGGGGCAAAAGACTAACAAAATAAACTCGACACAACGTCTTACAAAACACGGAGGGGTAAATAAGGCAGGGCACAAAACTCACAGATGACGGACAAGGTAAGGAACAGGATCTCAGACAAGAACACGGGCGCACGACCACGGTACAAGAACACACAGAACGCAGTACAATCCACGAGCACAGGACAAAGAAACATGAGGGTATATATAGGAAAGACAAATGAGGGATAACGAGCGAGGGCAGGTGTGGAACATAAGACACGAGAGGAAAGCAATACAAGAAACGCGCATCCGTGTGTGTGTGTGTGTCTCTATGTCTATGTGTGTTAGTACGTGTGCATATTGTGTGTGTGGAGTGTTTTGTATGTGGGTATGTCTGTCTTTTGTGTTTTCAACCTTTTCTTGTTTTTGCAGGTACAACTTTAATTATTTTGCTTATAGTCAATATGTCTCATGTACAGCTGCTTTGTAACAATGAAAATTGTAAAAGCGCTATATAAATAAAGTTGAGTTGAGTTGAGAGAGTGTTCCACCGGTGTCAATGTTAGCTGTGAGGTGTGCATCACAAACTCTGTGTTACACAAGGTGGGAACCAATCATGAGGATACATCAGACGGAATCGCCCAGTTGGGGGTTGCTACATCTGGAGCACTAGGTCCGGTTACAGCTATGCGGTAGATAACTCAGCTGGTACCCGGCCTAAGGGGGCAGGGCTGCTCTGCCCAGCCTGCCCACAGGAGGTGCTTAGTGATGGATGGAATGCATGTTCTTCACCCAGTGGGGTAAGAAGGGAGGCGAGAATAGCATGCTGACCCACCTAGAAGGAAAGGGGGAAGGTGCTTTCGCAGGCGTACGCCCTACTGGCCGCCGGTCTTACCTGTTGCCATGCAAGACTCGAGCTGACATCGGTTCTACGTGGAGGCTGTAGAATCTCGTGAAGGTGTTGGGCGTAGCCCAACCCACAGCTTTGCAGATGTCTGCCAGAGAGGCGCCCTGAGCCAGTGCCCACGAGGAGGCTACACCCCGGGTGGAGTGAGCTCTCACTGCTAGTGGGCATGGGTGATCTTGGGACCGGTACACCGTAGTGACGGCATCCACAATCCAGTGCGCCAAACTCTGTTTGGAGATGGCCCTCCCCTTCTGCTGACCTCCAAAACAGACAAAGAGCTGCTCAGAGCTCCTGAAGCTCTGCATGCGGTTCAAGTAGAGGAGCAATGCGCGTACTGGACACCACACGGATGGGGTTGGGTCTTCCTCCCTGGTGGGGAGCGCCTGCAAGTTCACCACCTGGTCCCGAAAGGGAGTGGTGGGAACTTTGGGCATGTAGCCGGGCCAGGGTCTCAGGATAACGTGAGAATCACTGGGCCCGAATTCTAGGCAATCTGTGGACACGGAGAATGCTTGTAGGTCCCCTACCCTCTCGATGGAGGCGAGCGCCATCAGGAGAGCTGTCTTCATTGTGAGGTGAGAAAGAGCGGCATCTCTGAGGGGCTCGAAGGGGGGCCTCGAAGGGGGGCCTCTGGAGGCCCGCCAGGACCACATCAGAAAGCAGACTTTCTCGGCGTCATGCATCTGCGCAAGTTTGAGCCAGAGCTGTCTCTCCTGGACCACAAGTGTGGACATCACCCGGCTCAGGGCCCGCGAGGTCGGTGGCGGTGCGGAGTTCCTGCATCAACCCTGGGTCGGTTTTACCCTCGTGGAGCTCTTTCACCGCCTTGGCCTGGTGGACCTGCAGCATGTCCATGGCGTGGAGAGAGGAGGCAGCTTGGCCCGCAGCAGTGTAAGCTTCGACACCAGAGATGCCGAAAACCTTTGGACGGGAGTCTAGGTCGACCTCTGTAGGTGGCCGCCGTCTGCGGGCACAGGTGCACCGCGATTGCACGTTCCACCTGGGGCACATCGACGTAGCCTCTAGCTGCCCCGCCATCGAGGGAAGTAAGGGCGACGAAACTAGTCTGACGTGAACGTGCCGAAAAGGGGGCGTTCCAGGTCTTACTAAGTTCCTCATGCGCTTCCATGAAGAATGGAACCGGAGCCGGGCGCAGCTTGGAGTTGCGCTCTGACCCGAGGTACCATGTGTCCAGCCGCGAGCATCGGGGAATGGGCAGCGGCCCCGGAAAGCATGGCTGACATCTTGACATCTTCCTGGGCTCGACCCCCCGAAGGAGGGAGCTCCAAAGAATCGTCGTGGTCGGATGCCAGTAGGTCACCCTCTGATGCTGCGAGGGACATCTCATCGTCATCACAAATCATTTCCGACTGCGTGGCTGAGGAACAAGACGGGGTAGGACCGCCTCTTGGGGAATGGTCAGATGAGCGAGACGGGGTGCGAGCGGTCCGCGAGCGCTTGGCTGATGGATTTATGCTTACAATAATCCCCATATTACCCTTGCCGCTCGCCGTAGCGGATGGCAGGGCCGTAGCCACTGCTGTCACGGAACGGGAAGCAGACACCCAAACACTTCAGGCAGACATCGTGTCCGTCCCCCTCCTCGATGAGAGTATCACACCAACGAGAACAGCGGGACATGCCACGCTGGAGAAATGTAGCTCTTTTAGAAGTCTCGGACACCTCTGGAACCACCGAGACACCCAGGGACAGTCCGCTGCACCACGTCGTAAGATTCCAGCAGTAATTCAGTCTCGAAGTCGATCATACAAACGAAGGCTCCGAAGAACAAAGGGTGAATGAATGCTGCATGCCCTTTTATACCCGGATATCCGGGGGCGGAGTCCGGCATGCAAATTTCAGAAAGGGAACAACGATTGCGCACACAGCCTCTGCGCACGTGTGGCACATGTGGAGGAAACAAATCCTTCTCCAAAACAAAAAGCCCAAAAACACAAAATACACATACGTAATTTACCCTAGAAGTCCTATATGCAAAAATATGCTTTTTAACACAAAGTTCGATACGCCAGCACACTAAAAAGTGCACTTACTGGTTCACAGCGTTGGTCTCAGTTCACATGTAACACGAAAAGATGCATCAAACCTCGTTCGGAAATTCTCCAAGTCGGTATTACAGTGAAGATTACAACGTTCTCAGCGAAACTCTGTGTTTTAACACCCACACTTTTCCCGGTGAGAGGGTTCAACACCCGCACTTCTGCAGTTTTTCTGCAGTTTTGCACAAAAGTCTTACAGCAGTCGCTCCTCTGTTTCTCTGTGTCTGCGCTCGCTGCGGCTGCCTCCTCTCCCCGCGGCTGCCTCCCCTCCCCGCCCTCTCAAACATGACACGGCTTTGAGTGTGTCCGGCTGATGATTGGCTGTTCTGCCTTAAGTCCCACCTCTCTTGGTGTGTTAGATTTATCGGTCAGCTCCATAGTTGCCAAGTCCGCTTATAATACGCGACCTTGGGCTTTTTTTTCTGTCAAGTCGCGTTAAAAAATCACTTGTCGCGGGTTGCGGGTTTTGGGGCTTATTTTAAAAAATATGGTAGCTTGCTCTGAATCTGACAAGCAACTTCGTTTCTTTACATCTATGGTCGCTGTTTTGTTCAACCCATTAACACTGTCTGCCCACAGCTAGGCTTTTTGGACTACATGACGCAGCGCACTAGATAACAGCACCGCGAGAGCTATTTGAAAGCATACAGAGACGTCTACTGTCGAATCACTCTCGCGGTACTATGATGTCACGCGCCGATTGGTCTGCGCGGCGCCGCAGGAGGTCACACCACAGATCTAAGCACGTAAAACAACATAGAGAAGCCAAGAACGCTACAGTGGTCTCTTCACGTAATCATCGGCGCTCTTTGGATAATCGGAGGTAAATATCATACTAAAAAGATAAAATACTCACTTAAAGATAAAAAGCATTTTATAACCGGGCTACATCATTAAAAATGTTAAAAGTGTAGATCTACGTGTTTGGCTACACAACCTTATTCACGCCTAAGCACGTGTGAATAGCGTAATTTGTCCTCAAATTTACCGCCTCCTTTCCCCTACCAACTAAACTAAATGTATTACATCTGTCACGATTAGAATGAAATGTGAAAATGAACGAAAAGTGTTCAGATTTGATCACGTTGCAGCAAAGATGGGGAGGGAGGGATGACCCTTTTTATTAGGCTATAAGGTCAACATCAAACATTTTTATTGTATTATATAAATGTATTGATCATTGCATAGTATAATTTTAAAAAGTATACATCCAATGCATATAGTTCAGTTTTACTTTATTATAAATGTGTGGCTGTTACAGCTACGTTAAGTGGTCATTATATATTCTTTTCCATCTCTCCAGGCCTATACTGCTAACATGTGATTAGAGATTATACTGGATTTCCTCTTGCTTTGTTGCAATTAACTTTTGTAAAATAACTTTTTACTGTTTGTGTTTTTCAAACAGGGTAGTGTCAGTTTAAAATGACCCAGGCTCGTTCATTAATAATGCATAATTCATAATAATTTACATTGATGATCATAAATAATGTAATAATGTTGAGCTTGTTTTGGGCTTGTTTTTGGAGCTGCAGTTGCTTATTTGTCTTGCAAGAGTTGGCAACACTGGTCAGCTCGTGCTGAGGAGGCGGGAACTTATGGTTATGGTTATTTACATCTCCCTTTTCCAGGTACTTTGAATGAGTGTTTATGCTTTCGAGGTTTTTAAATAAGCTTGATATATGTTTGGGAAGATGTTCTGTTTATGTTTTGTTGACATGTCGAGTGTTTTCTGTATTATATTTAGTTTTTTAGACTAATGCTAATTGCTAATTGGGATATTGTTCAGCAGCTAGCTAAATTCGGTTATATATGTGGCATGCAATGTATAAAGTAACTGTGATGAAGAAGGCAGGGAATTGACGAGGAGGAGGGACATGTTGTCATTGTTAAGCAGTGTATTTATGGGTTTATTGCCAGTGCAATTGATTTTGATATTTTGAGCATTGTTTGTTGATTAGCTGAATACTTTTGTGGATACTTACCTGTTGTGTTTGATTGTACCTGTTGAGGAGAAAAAAGTGAGAAATGATGTCATTGTTCGCATACATGTTGAAGAACTATGAAAGAAATGTGTATATTATTTTAATGTTTAAAAACAGTAAATTGTTACTTTATTTATACCACCAGAGAAAAAGCTTTGTGTGGGCATTTTTTTAAAAATATATATCTCCCCTTTTCAATGCGCAAGTAAGCCAAATTTAGCAGTCTCAGTCTCAGTCCTGTCAGACCCATGTCACTATCAAGCTTACCACCGAGTGTGTTTTTATACTTTTCTAGTATCACTCATTTAAATGGGAATCTTTTTATATCTTGTATGTTATACCTTTTGTACCCTTCTGCCATTGTATTCATAGTTTTTATTGTTAACAAACAAACCACATCCATCCCCCGCACTTTTGAAAAGATTGCTACGCCCCTGCAGCTATATAAGCATTCTTGACATTTTCAGAACATTTATCCAAAGTATTATTGCCTCTAGTGTTACAGTCCACATATGGATAGAATCCAGGCACACAGCTTCAAGTTTACAATGTTTAAATACCCCAAAATAAAACAAGGTGCTTCAGGGGTACGTCTTAATTGTCTATGAACACAGTCTGCTGTAAATTTAACTGCATTTGCAGCATTCCCACTGGGTGGTACATACACAGTACATAATAAAATGTTCCCAAATTCATGTGGTAGATAAAAAGGCATATGGCTCGTACATACTAGTTCAATTTCAGAATTACAGACCAGCTCTCTCATGGAAAATTGCGAGCACCACTCTTGGTTAACATAAACACAAATACCACCCCATTTGCTCTTGCCTGAATTGTCATTACTGTCAGAACGCACCAGAGAAAAGACTTACAAGGCAACGAGCGAGTCGGGCACGTACTCTCGTAACCACGTCTCAGTGAACACAAGCAGGCATAAATCCCAATACTCATGTCGAACTCTGGTATTAACTCTGAGCTCCTCAAATTTGCTTCTCAGGGAGCGGGTGTTGCAAAGACGCATTGGGTAGTTGTGGTCTTTCTGCCTTTCTCCGTAATCTCATGTAATAATCCGTTCTCCCAAACATCACAAAATAGAGACTGTGTCTGTTCCCCGGATTAGCAAACATAAAATAATGCGTAAACCTCTTGAAAGTAATTTAATAAACGTTAAACAAACTAAACATGAACAAAATACAGATAATCAACTGTTACGACTCGGATTGCTAAATATTAGATCTCTCTCTAATAAAGCACTTTTTGTTAATGATATGATAACAGATCATAAAATAGACATGCTCTGTTTGACAGAAACATGGCTAAAACCAGATGATTATATTACTTTAAATGAATCTGTCCCCCAAGATTATTATTATAAACATGAGCCTCGTCAAAAAGGCAGAGGGGGAGGTGTCGCAGCACTTTACAATAACTCCATTTAGCATTTCCCAGAAGTCGAACTCTAAATATAATTCTTTTGAAGTCATGGTTCTTCATGTTTCAACACCTAATACTAAGGATAAAACACTTTAAAATTTATTCTAGCTATTGTATATAGGCCTCCAGGGCACCACACAGATTTTATTAAAGAATTTGGTGGGTTCTTGTCAGAACTAGTACTGGCCGCAGATAGACTCCTTGTCGTTGGTGACTTTAACATCCATGTAGATAACGTTACAGATGCCTTAGGAATGGCTTTCAAAGACACTCTTAACTCCATGGGCGTTAGTGTGTCAGGACCCATGTGTCAGGACCCACTCACCTTCGTAATCATACTTTAGATTTAGAATCAGAATCAGAAAGAGCTTTATTGCCAAGTATGTTTGCACATACAAGGATTTTGTTTTGGTGACAGGAGCATCCAGAACACAGAAACAGCAACAACAGTACACAGAGACCATAACACAATAGAATACAGTACACAATGATTTAAATAAGGGCCTATGAATATAAAAAAATTAAGAAATACAATACAATAAACATAAGATAAAGATATAGAGAGTAAAGCTATGTATGTATGTAAATATGTACAAGTAAAAAATAAGAATAGACTATTGTAGTACAAGGTATGTGCTATATACAGCAGAATGAATGAAATTTAATTTACAGAAAAAGTTGTATAAAAATAGATAGTGTATTATCTGGAGGATATAATTAATATTGTACTTAATTATTATTGCACAGAGTTATTAATTGCACGGTGTGTAAAAACATTTAACTGTTCAAGAGGTAGATGGCCTGAGGGAAGAAGCTGTTTTTGTGTCTGGTTGTTTTGGTGCTCAGTGCTCTGTAGCGCCACCATCACTTCTCTGATGCCAGCAACAGTGGATATGGCCAATGTTCTTATTTAAGACTCACAAATGAAGAAGGAAACATCCATTGTGCCCTGGTCATAGGTAAATCCAGAGTTGCTCCCATTAAAGTTCAGACTATTCCCAGGCTCGAACTGACAGCTGCCGTCATCTCAGTTGCTATGAGCAACATGCTTAAACAGGAGCTGGAATATACAGACATAGAAGAGCACTTCTGGACCGACTCCCAAGTGGTTTTGGGGTACATTAACAACGAAGCACGCCGCTTTCACACGTTCGTGGCGAACAGAGTGCAGAAGATACATCTCAGCACTACTCCTCAACAGTGGAGATACGTTCCCACGAATGAAAACCCTGCTGACCATGCGTCAAGAGGATTAAGCGCTGGTGAGATCCTTACATCCAATTGGTTGACAGGGCCAAGATTCTTATGGAAGAAGGATATACCTCTTGTGGCAGATATTGACACAGCACTAACGATTGGAGATCCTGAGGTGAGACAGGCTCAGGTACTGAGAGCAGAAACAACAGAAGTCAGCCTCTCAGACTGCTTATCAAAGTTGTCGTCATGGTCTAGAGCTGTTCAAGCTGTGGCTCGCCTCATTCGCCGAGCAAAAAGGGATAAGTCCAGCAGCCACAGTTCGGTAGCTGAACGAGAAAATGCTAAAAGCGTCATCATTAAAGACTTACAAGGAAGCACCTATCCAGAGGATATCAAGTTGTTAAGAAAGGGGGCCCTGCTGTCACCTGGCAGCAAGCTGTATCGTCTTGATGCTTTCCTAGATCAAGAAGGAGTACTTAAGGTGGGAGGAAGGCTTTGCAATGCACTTCTACCCAACTCAGTCAAACACCCAATGATAATTCCTAAAGATCACCACATAACAAATATGATCATCTCTCAATGTCATGAGAATGTCAAGCACCAAGGAAAGGGGTTCACAATTAATGAGATCAGATCACAAGGTTACTGGATTCCAGGAATGAGCAGAACAGTAGCATCCCATGTGCATCACTGTGTGACATGTCGTAAGCTCAGGAGACCCTCAGAAGTGCAAAGAATGGGCGATCTACCATCAGAGCGCACAAATCCTTCTCCACCATTCACATACTGTGGGATGGACTGCTTTGGTCCCTTTGTTACCAAACAGGGACGTAAGGAACATAAACGGTACGGCCTTCTCTTTACATGCTTTAGCTCCAGGGCTATTCATATAGAAATGCTAAATGACATGTCTACAGATGCTTTCATCAATGGCCTGCGCTGTTTCATTGCGTTACGTGGAACAGTGAGTCAAATCAAATGTGATCGAGGCAGCAAATCAAATGTGATCGAGGCAGCAACTTTGTAGGAGCCAAGAATGAGCTGAGAAATGCCCTCAAGGAGATTGATGCTAATCGTCTGACAGTGTTCTTAGCGGAGAAGCAGTGTGACTTTGTCCTAAATGCTCCCCATTCAAGTCATGCAGGTGGGGTATGGGAGAGACAAATCAGAACAGTAAGGAATGTGCTTCGCTCAACACTTTCACTCTCTTCTGACAGACTGGATGATGCATCACTACGGACATTCTTGTATGAAGCCATGGCAATCGTGAACAGTAGGCCACTCTCAGTTGATAACCTAAACGACCCCAATAGCCTTGTACCTCTCACCCCCAATAACCTTCTTACCATGAAGTCCGTTCCAGCATTACCACCACCAGGCAGGTTCATCAGAGAAGACATCTACGCAAAGAAAAGGTGGCGTCATGTGCAGTTCCTCGCAGAGCAGTTTTGGAGCCGGTGGCGTAAGGAGTATCTATCGAACATTGCCACCAGGCAGTGCTGGCACAAAGCAAAGAGAAACCTGCAAGTAGGAGATATTGTCATGGAAAAGGCTGATAGTCTGCCTAGAAATGAGTGGCGGTTGGCCAGAGTTACAGAGACTTCCACAGATAAAGACGGGCTTGTGAGAAGAGTCAAGGTATGTCTCGGTGACCGGAAACTGGACAAGGATGGTCGTCGACTTAAAAGGTTGTCTATCATTGAACGCCCAGTCCAGAAGCTTATTCTGTTGCTAGAGACCATCTAGCTGATTTATGAGTTTCCAAGTGTATCCTTTTCATCATATGGCTTAAATTCTAGTATTTGTTTACCATAATATGGACAATTTTGTTTGTTTTCTGACTTAAAGGTCATTGTCATTTGAAAATCATTGGTGATTTACATTCCTTAATGTCATACAAATCGCTCATGATTTGGTGGGAGTGTAAATGACCATTAAACCCCCCAACCATTGAAGTGATTCTACACCTCCACCTGCATCCATCCAGGGCGGTGGTTCCATTGAACATTGAGAAAGGACTTTTACAAGAATTAAAACAGATGCAAAAGAAATGGGGACTCTTTATTTGTTTGTGTCTTGGTTGAGTAATATTCTTTGATGTATTATACTTGTTGTGTTACGGTGTTCCTATTTGTTTTATTGGTTTTTACATACTTTTATTTTGAAATCTAAAATAGGAAGTTTAGCGGCGCCGTTTGTGAACATGGGCGCGCTGTATACGTGAAACGACATTCTGATCAATATTACCGGAAACGAATGTTAACTTTTGGATGCACTCTAGGCAGTCATATGTTTAAGGATTCTTCTCTTAGCTCCTGGCTGAGGAAGGGCACAAGGTACCGTTTCAGTTTCATATGTGTGATACATTTTGAGAGACTTTGTAATGTTATTTTTATCTGAAGCAATTGGCTAGTCGTTAGCTTGTCATACAGGACTAAAATATCAGTGTTGATCATTCCTTTTTCTATTGTTATGCAAAGTGTGTGTATCTTATTGTCACGCTACTTATAATGTAAGACGCTTTCATTGTAAATCTGTATTTATTACTTTACAGGTTTTATAAGGGAATATATATATAGATTACATTCGTGTCTTATTACTGTTTGTTTGTTTTTTATGCAGCTCTTACGGTGTTTACTTTGGAAATTAAAATACATAAACATCAGTTCACGAGAGTAAAGTGTATCTGTTCGGCTGGGAATGCTACAGGGTGAGTGCAGGGGGGTTTCTCCTTAAGTCCACAATCGTCTCCATTTCAATTTAATACTGTCTTACGGTATAAATGTGGACGATGTTAAAATCCTTAAGCAGAGTGAAGATATTTCGGATCATTATTAGGGCCCGAGCAAGAAGGAGCAAGCCGCAGGCTTGCACCGCAGTGCAGAGCCCTATTGTTTCTGTGTTCTTCTCCCTCTTTGATCGCTAATTTGAAGGCCTAAACATGCTCAAAAACTCACAATAACTGGCACACGCATCAGACGTGGCGAAAATTAACGTCTGATAGGGGTTTTAAAATTAGGCGTGGCAAAATGGCTCGCTAGTGCCACCTAGAACTGCCCAGGCCGCTACGCAAAACGTACATGCACCACATTTGGTGGGTTCATAGAACACCCCGAATCATTAAGAAAAGTCTCTTTGAGCATATCTCTAAACCCAACAGGAAGTCCGCTATTTTTAATTTCCTGTGCAATTTTGTAATTTGTTTCAATTTCCAGTCGTCGTACTTTAACGAACTCCTCCTAGAGTTTTAATCCGATCAACATCATCTTCATGTCATTCTCATCTTACGGCCTTTGCGAAGCTAAATTGCGGAGATCTTGACTTTTCGTGGGGGAACGTGACCCTGGCGTCCTGCCAAAGTTTGGCGTTTCGCCATGAACAGGAAGTTGTAACTCAGGCATACAGTGTCCAACAGGCCCCAGACTTCACACATTTGATAAAAGTCCTGGCCTGAAGACATCTACATGGTAATTTTCAGATACAGTTGTAGCGCCACCTGCAGGACACAGGAAGTGACATGTTTTAAACTGTGATTAACTCCTCATAGATATTTGAACAGATCAGCATCATATGTGACCCTGGACAACAAAACCAGTCTTATGGGTCAATTTTTCGAAATTGAGATTTTTACATAATCTGAAAGCTGAATAAATAAACTTTCTATAGATATATGAGTTGTTAGGATAGGACAATATCTGGCTGAGATACAACCGTTTAAAAATCAAAATATTGAGAAAATTGCCTTTGAAGTTGTTAATCAGGGGCACTGTTGCAGACCACCCACTCACAAAAATAAAGTTTTTATATATTTAAGGTAGGAAATTTACAAAATATCTTCATGGAACATGATCTTTACTTAATATCCTAATGATTTTTGACATAAAAGAAAAATCAATAATTTTGACCCACACAATGTATTTTTGTCTTTTACTAAAAATGTTCCCGTGCTACTTAAGACTGGTTTTGTGATCCAGGGTCACATATTTGAAGAGTACAGCCAGTATGATCTTCAGACCTTTATGAAGATACATTGAAAGATCCTAACTTTTCGCTGAGGGCCGTGTCCGTGGCTACCTGACAAAGTTTGATGTTTCGCCATGAAACAGGAACCTACAGTAACTCAGGTGCACAATGTCTGACCAGCCCCAAACTTCACATGTTTGATAAGAGACCTGGCCTGAAGACATCTATATGGTAATTTTCAGATACTGTTATAGCGCCACCTGCAGGAAACAAGAAGTAGCATGTTTTAAACTGTGATTTTGTCATGATTCTCATGAGACACGGTGACAAGGAACAGAGGACCCAAGTGCAGACAGGAGGTAAGGGGTTAAACAGACTTTTAATAAATAATTAACAAAACAAAGACCCACGTGGGGGTAAAATAGCAAAATTTAAACATGACATATAACAAGAACATGGACTAACTACACTAAACTAAACTAGCGACAACATTTGAATTAAATACAATAAACTACACTACACTGACAAGACAGGAACTCACCAGACAAAAGACACGCACACAACAGTACAATGATCCAGCACAAGACAGAGGACAAAGTGGCATTAAAAAAGGGATCAAATCAAGAGGGGACAGGTGCGGGGCATGAACTAATAATTATCACTAACGAGGAAACAAGAGGGCAGGAACAATGACAAGACCTGGAGAGTATGGAAGGCATTCAGTGCCAAAATTCCCCTCTCCACATGAAACAAGAGGTTCTGTCATGGTTCTGCCACTAGCTCAAGAAAAGCAAGACAAGATGAGGCAGAACCATGACAGAAGCCCCCCCTTAAGGAGCGGCATCCTGACGCTCCTTAAGGAACAAACAAGACAAGACAGACTGTGACAAAAACCATAACTACACAAGACATGACCAAAAAACATGATACATAAAAAAGTCCAAACGAAGACATGGCACCGGCTGGAAGGCCGGCTGGACAGCACATGGTGCCGGCTGGATGGACGGCTGGACAGGACATGGCGACAGCTGGAAGGCTGGCTGGACAGTACATGGCGCCGGCTGGATGGCCGGCTGGACAATACATGGCTGGGAGGCCGGTTATCACCGGCTGGACAGGCCTGGATGCCGACGAGATGGGAAGTCGGTGGCTGGGCAGTGCTCTCCGATGGCTGGGCAGCGCTCTCTGGCAGCTGGGCAGCAAACAGGGACACCGGCTGGATCACCGGTGGAACAGGAACAACACAAAACAAGGTGTCGACTTCGACAGACCTGGGTACCAGCTGGGATGCCGGCAGGGATCTGTGGCGGGAACAGGATACCGGTGGGCTCGTCCCTGGAGGGAAACCCGACGACCACAACCCTGGAAGGGAGCCCGGCGGTCTTGATCCAGGACGGGGTTCCGGCAGTCTCAACCCCGGAAGGGAGTCCGGCGGTCCCGGCTCTGGACTTGAGCCTGGCGGCCTCAACCCTGGAAGGGAGTCCGGCGGCTTCGACCCTGGAGGGGAGTCCAGCGGTTTCGACCCCTCCCGCTGCGATCCCTCTGTCTGCTGGGTCCGACGTTGGCTGGATCATTCTGTCATGATTCTCGGTGAGACACGGTGACAAGGAACAGAGGACCCAAGTGCAGACAGGATGTAAGGGGTTAAACAGACTTTTAATAAATAATTAACAAAACAAAGACCCACGTGGGGGTAAAATAACAAACTTTAAACATGACATATAACAAGAACATGGACTAACGACACTAAACTAAACTAGAGACAACATTTGAATTAAATACAAAAAACTACACTACACTGACAAGACAGGAACTCACCAGACAAAAGACACACACAACAGTACAATGATCCAGCACAAGACAGAGGACAAAGGGGCATTAAATTAGGGATCAAATCAAGAGGGGACAGGTGCGGGGCATGAACTAATAATTAATATAATTAATAATAAATAACGAGGAAACAAGAGGGCAGGAAAAATGACGAGACCTGGAGAGTATGGAAGGCAATCAGTGCCAAAATTCCCCTCTCCACATGAAACAAGAGGTTCTGTCATGGTTCTGCCACTAGCTCAAGAAAAGCAAGACAAGATGAGGCAGAACCATNAAAAATACTGCTTGCTTATTAATAATCGGCCTTAAGCCTCGTTACAATAATAAAATCTTTTATTAGTAAAGTTACTATAGGGGAAAAGTTGTTATTAATTACAAATATTTCAAAGTATTTAATCATTTAATTACTTCAACGCAACTCTCATGATGCTGGCGCAATCGATTCGCCTCGACTCGCGCTTATTGGATGTGTGTGTGCATGGACGTGATCTGTTTCTCAGTTTAAAATTTGTTATATTATAATTTTGTTATATAACTTTTGTTTTTAATGACAGATGTTTACAAAGACTTAATTGTGAAGAGAGATGCTTTTAAGAGAGGCGAAGACATCTGGAAGACAACCACACAGCAAGGGAAAAAAACAGCTGAGGCCTTAAAGGTTTTTGATTTTCCTAACTTTCAGAATTATTGTATATTTTTTCAATAATGACTGGCCTGCCTGCTCCTTTTTCAGTTTCTTTATGATTATTATTTTTGTTGGTGAAATGTTACATTAGAATGTGTAAATGTCCGATAAATTGCATTAATACTCTCCTACTCAGTATTATATTTATGCGTTAACAAGACATTGTAGTTCTACAATGCCACCTTGTGGTCTGTTCTGCTCTTATTTTGAAAAGCGCCATTTTCTTCTTCTGATGTTTTTTTGTGACGCTAAACTTCCGGTTACTCTCTCTTCACAATGTGGTGCTCATGCATCGTCGGAGGAACGGTAAAACGTGTAAGCACATTCGTTTTTTATCATGTTCATCCAGTTGAATCCTGTAAGGAAAAAGGTTTACATTGTGATTTACTTTATTATTTTTGTATTGTTCGTACCTGTCATTTCTAAGAGCTCCGAACTGTGAGGGTGTGTCGAGCTAGAGAGCATGCTAGCTGATGGTGGAAGCTCTTTGATTAGCGCCCTTGGAGAGCGAAATGAGGTATAAAATGTGGAGAGTGTGTTACTATCAGCTAAGATTTGTCTAAGGAAAAGGAGAATGTCATTATTTCATTTGTTTATTAGTTGGTTAAAACGATGTATATTGGGTGTAAACATGATTAATATGTGAGCATGATTAATATGTGAATTATTTGTGAAACTACAAGAAGCATTTTGTATTTCTTCTGTTTTTTATTCTGTAGTTTTCACGGTGTACATGGTTCTTATGGTGCATAGTTCTCGTTGAGAGGAAGAAATAAACCAACACCCGTTTGAAACTCTCTGCGTCTGGATCAATAAATCCAAGGGGCCGCTACAGTGAAAACTCAACGCTGCACCAGCCCTGCCATCCCTGGTGAGAAGCTGACGCCATCACATCCGAGGTCCAACTACCAACCTGATACCAACCAGTTTACTTCGCTTGCATCCAACTCCTGCACCCAGGCAAGACTTAAATGGACAGCATAACTGAAGTGACTTAAATAAATAATATGGTATTGTACGGTCAAACACTTCTAAAATGGTGACTATTTCAAGAAAACTGGCCCATGTGCTTATGTCATGTCTATTTATGAAAGGGTTTGAAGGGTGAAGTGTTTTAGCTATTAATGCTTGCAGAGCTTAATTCCAACATTTTGTTGTTACTGTATGCTAAAAATCCTTTGGATGTCAATAATCTGTTAATGCTGACATAAATATTACTCTGTGGTAAAAATAACTACAGATTACAAGTGTAAATTCAGGCATAGGACAATCAAAGGTTACACTCGACTTAAAGCAGCAGCACAACCAAACAAGATGTCACTTCCGGCAGAGAAGACAGACAATCTTAAAGACACACCATTCAGGTCCAGTTCACGAGAAAGAAAGCTAACAGAGAAAGGCCAAGAGATGCATGACCAAGACACCAGAAAACGTGAGAAAGCATTTAACAAGAATTATGACTCTTGGAAGCTGGTGGCAAGGGAGACTAGGACAAAATTAAAAACCCTCTGTTCATCAGAAGACCTTAATGAATTACAGCAAGACATTCAAGCAAAGCATGATGACGTAGGCCAGCAGTATGAACCTATCCTACGTAACAGTAACACCACACCAGAGATTGTAAAGAAAATGGATGCTTGTGTTACGCTAACAAAAGAAATTTGTGACCTCATAAGTAACTGTCTAGAGACTATTAATCTAGATTATAATGACCAATTTGAGAAGGAAAGGGTAAGAGAAACATTAAACAAAGATGAATATGGGTCTGTCTTTGGCCACACCAAAACTGAAACGGTAAGCACGGCAAAGTCACCGGAGAGATCGAATAACCTCTCCAGCTCAGTCAGTACCCACAGCAGTAGAGTAGATGCACAAGCAGAGCTTGCAGCTAAGATGGAACAATCAAAAGCCATGAAGGAAATCCAAGCACAGCAAGCACATCTTCACAAGTTAGAGGGTGAATGGAAACTTAAAGAGGCAAAAATGTTGTCAGAAATTAAACAAAAAGAGGTGGAAATGCAACAACGGTTG
The DNA here is from genome assembly GCF_024868665.1 of Triplophysa rosa. Lineage (NCBI taxonomy): Eukaryota > Metazoa > Chordata > Actinopteri > Cypriniformes > Nemacheilidae > Triplophysa > Triplophysa rosa. The sequence continues at coordinate 3,755,789 of NC_079898.1, forward strand.
GAACAAGAGAGAGCAAAATTGCAGCAGTTACAAGCAGCAAAAGACGTTGCTATAGCAGCAGCTCGTGTGAGAGCATATGACGATTTTGAAGGGGTTGAGAACCATGATGAGGAGATTAATGACAAATCTAAGTCTGCTTGCTACAGAATGGAAACTGAACCTCGATTAAATCCTGATGCTGTATCATTCCAACCTCACCAAGCTGCTCCTGAAGTGACAATGACCCAGGAGTATGTCAGTCTAGCCCAAGCAATCGCCAGCTCATTAAGCATGAACCGCTTACCGGTCCCTGAACCAACCACGTTCAGTGGTGACCCTTTACAGTTTACAGATTGGAAGATGTCATTCATAGCTCTTATTGACAGAAAACCCCTCCCACCAAGTGAAAAGATGTTTTATCTAAAAAATTATCTTGCTGGAGAGGCGCGCAAGGCTGTAGAAGGTTTCTTTTATCGAGATTCAGAGAACGCATACAATGGAGCATGGAAAGTCTTAC
>NC_079898.1:3757062-3759074 GCF_024868665.1 Triplophysa rosa
GCTCTCAGGCGTCCTGTCAGTTGGTAATACCTAGAATTTCAAAATCAAGTGCAGGTGGTAGATCCTTTTCCTATCTAGCGCCTAAACTTTGGAATAGTCTTCCCTGCACTGTCCGGGAGGCAGACACACTCTGTCAGTTTAAATCTAGACTAAAGACGCATCTTTTTAATCTTGCATACACTACTCTTCCATAATATAAATCCTTAGAGGGTTTAGGCTGCATTAGTTAGATCAACCGGAACCAAAAACACAACTGATGTACTTGTTGCATCAAAGAGTGCAGAACAGTACTCTACTCTCAGCCAGTCTTGTCTCATTGTTCCAAGGTTACCACAGCGAGCAGGATGCAGTTCATGGCCTGACCTGATGGTAGAGCGGAGAATGGGAAGCGGCGACCTGACAAGAGCTGAGATGATAGAGCTGGATAAAGAAGGTCACCTGACACGTCTTCACCACAAAATTCCAAATGCTATTAGATTATTAATGATAATCTTAAACTATAATTTACCTTATTAGTAAGTTTATTTATTTTATTTAGCCTTGTTGTGCAAGCTCTCTGGAGCTTGTGCAGAGGCAGCAGCTTTTGACAGAGGGGAACTGGAATCCCCTGGTTGGGCCTGGGTTCTCCTGAGGTTTTTTTTCTCGATTAGAGTTTTGGGTTCCTCGCCACCGTTTGCATACTGTTTTTTGCACTATTTGCCTGGCCGGGGGGCTGCTTTACAATTTTAAAGTTTTACTTTATTAATATTGCATATAGGAATTTATAGTCTGTTATATTTGACCTGTGCTTCTTTCTCCTTTATCTTAAATGTGTGCTCTCACTGAGCGTGTGTGCGTGTGTGTGTGAGTGTGCGTACTTGTCTGTGTACGTGTGTGTGTGCGTGCGCGTCCGTGTGTGTGTGTCTATGTCTATGTGTGTTAGTACGTGTGCATATTGTGTGTGTGGAGTGTTTTGTATGTGGGTATGTCTGTCTTCTGTTTTCAACTTTTTCTTGTTTTTGCAGGTACAACTTTAATTGTTTTGCTTATAGTCAATATGTCTTATGTACAACTGCTTTGTAACAATGAAAATTGTAAAAAGGGCTATATAAATAAAGTTGAGATGAGTTGAGTAATCTCTGCTGTACACCGCCACGCTATTATGGAGACAGATCAGTCTCAAATATAATACATTCACAAAACACAATTCATAAATTCACAGCACAATTCACATTCACAAAATCAGATTCGTAAATTCAAAACACAATTCATAAATTCACAAACATTTTCCGAAATGCTCACACAAATATTTCTAGCAGAAATAAATTCAGAATGTTTTCACAAATATGTATATATCAGGTTCTTGAGTTACTTTCCAATAAACATTTGTGAATGTTGTTACATGTATTTATGGATTGGTGAATCTGCATTTGCAAATCGTCACACGTGTATGGATTGCTTTGAATATGTGTGTTGTATTTTTGAGATGTTCCTGCCACGGTCAGATTCACACGTATCTTTTTTTGAAGGACGGCCTCTTTAGCCAATCACATTGCGCTTATAATCCACCAATCAAACACTACTTCCTGAAGTGACCCGAGAAGCTCAACGCTGCACAGTACTAGGGATGTGCCGAATGAAGCTTCTGAATCAATGAGGCTTGTCAGGCCTCGGGCCTGAGTTCGTGCCTGTTTTGTTTATTTGTTGTTGTATGGTCTGTGTCGAGCATATGGTAGAGTTACCGCTCACCATGCTCTCGGTCTGTGTATGCCCCACCCCCTTGTTTTCCCCACTTTCTCCTCTCACACCGGTTTCTACTTTCCTTCATTACAGCTCACCTGCCCTCACTCCCCTGCTGATTATTCCCTTACTTAAACCTTCTCGGTTCTGCCGTATGGCGTCAGATCGTTAGATTGTCTAGCCACCGTGACCTCTTGTCTTGGTAAATAACTCTTGTCTTGGGAAATAACTCTTGTCTTGGGAAATAACTCTTGTCTTGGGAAATAACTAGGGTTGGGAATCGTTTCAATTTT
>NC_079898.1:3759800-3842632 GCF_024868665.1 Triplophysa rosa
TATTTACACATAGAAACACACCTTTTCTGATTTATTACAATTTGTATTATCATAGTTGAACTACATCATGGTTAAACTGCAGTTACTATAATGCAACTATGGTTAATTTGTGATTCCTGTGCTTTAATGCAAATTCTATAGCTAAACTATGCTTACTATAGTAAAAAATATCTATAATTTTCATAAGGGCTTTTATTGAGATATCAGCAGATCATGCAACCCATGTACTTTTCTGAAAATATGCACACAGGAATTGATAAGAGGAATTCAAATTTTAATCTCAAGTTTCCGATTCCTATTCCTTTCGATTCCGAACCGATTCCTAGCCTTTCGATTCCGATTCCAAATTGGAATTGATTTTCGATTCCCCACCCTAGAAATAACTCTCGTCTTGGGAAATAACTCTTGTCTTGGGACTATACTCTACTCGTGGATGTACACTTGTATCTTGGATTTAGACTCAGTCTTGGAATACCTCTGGTCTAGACTTTTTGGGGATTACTAATTTACCTTGTCCAGGCTCCAGCGCTGTTAGATTCCTGCACGGTGCTTCTATCTTCCTACAGCTGCCCGGACGACCTCGCCTTCATGGCTCGTTTTGAGTGGGTTGTCTCGCCACATCTCTTCTCCCAGTTCCAGCGTCGAGCTTCTGGGGATCGTGCGGATCGTCTTTCCGCCTGTCGCCCATGGCCGCGGATTCTCTGCCTTCGCCGTTGGATCTGGCTGGAGGTTGATCGGGGAATTATTTCTCTCTCTCACTCTGGTGGCAGTTCTCACGCCACCTTCGGAATCTCTCCCGCACGTACGGTCGGGAGGCAGGACGATTGTTTGCTCATGGGACTCTTACTCTTGTGGATTACTCACACCGCCTTTTGAACATCTTCCTCACGAACGTAGGGGAGATTGGACAAACATTTGCCCTGACGGACGCTTACACGGGGAAATTATTTTCACCGCCTTCTGAATCGCTCCCTCACGGACGCTTGTGAGCCTGGACATTATTACACTCAGCGGGTTTTACGCTTGGGGATTATTATTCACGAACTGAGATCTTCCTCGCACCTCTCACCTTGCGAGTCTGTATTCCTCGATCACTTGTTGTTTTTTTCCACGGCCGAGCGCTCGAGCCTCCTATTAAGACTTTCTGGGTTTGCGCTGTGTGTGAGACTGCTTGCATTTTTGCGTGTTTCTGTCGGATTCTGGTCTCTGTGAACTCTGATTTTTTCTTATTAAAAGAATTCTGTCTCTCGCATCTGACTCCGGTGTCTGTCGTAACAGAGGCTTTTTTCAAAAAAATGTATCGGTGCTTCGAAGCTTTTGACACAGTGCTCTACTTCACCATCTGGTGGTCAATAAAAATTCCTACACCAGCTGTGTCACAGATATTTTGTTAATTGAAATGTTATTATAAGTTTTATTTGTATATTTAATATATAATTTAATAATACATAGAATTAGACCTCAAAGTAACAAAGAAAAATAAGCACATCCAGTTCTTAAGTAACATGAATAATAATTTAATATATATGAAGACTTCCAAAATTAGATTTTTTAATTTTATGTTTTTCAAAATTTTAACAAATAATGTTTTTTATGGTGCATTCCACTTAATATCAATTAAACTGTAGTTGGTTTAAGCCATAATAACTCGAAAAATGTGGCAATCTAACACAAAAAAAACATGATAAAAAAAGTTTGGAACCAAACTCTTCATATATATATATATATACCACTTAAGCGCGATTTGAAACAGTTGCTTTGACGCGTTCAATGAAGATAGACAGCTTCTAAACTGTGGGACGCGGCAAAACGCAACGCGAGGTCCAGTCTGGTGTAAACAGTTATGGGCTGAAGGCTGCGTCGGTGAATCTCTGTCAGACAGCGCATCCGTGTTCAGTTCTCTTTCGTGCTTGAATGGATAAAACCATACAAGATTATGTCAGAAAGCCCGTTTTGTCTAGCATTTTCTTAAGCAAGACTTCAAAGTGTAAAATAAAATCTTAATGAATGCAAAGTGTTGTGAAAATGGGAGTGCGGTGACGGTCAGATCTGCGTACTGAGACAAGACAGCTCTTAAAGGGGCCACGTTCTTAAATGTGCTGCTGTGACTCCTGTCACTAATGTTAATCAAAGAACAAAATAAAAGAAGAAATCAATGTGATTTCGTAGCTTTAATGAGAATTCTTCTGCATTTAATTTATAATTTAGCATTAAAGACTGTAAAGTGTCCTTCAATTTCTGTATATTTCCTACATGAGCTCTCAATTAGACTGTTGAATGGCTACAATTCATGTTAAAATAATCAATTTAATAGAGACATCAGTTACAATACTAATATCAAAATGTTAGCTTTCATAAAATGATGCTGTTAAAGAAATATGTTGTTTCTACATCAATTTGAAGATTAAATGTGAAATTATTCAAATGTAAAAGTATATTTTAAAATATTATTGTTATGTGCGATTAATCGTGATTAATCACAGAAAAATGTGTGATTGATCCGATTAATTTTTTTAATCGATTGACAGCACTAATATATATATATATATATATATNTAATGCTCCCTCTGACAGTCACGCAGGCGGTGTCTGGGAGCGACAGATCAGAACTGTTAGAAATGTGCTGAATGCCACCTTTGCACAGTGCCCAGGTCGACTTGATGACGCCTCCCTCAGAACACTGCTATATGAGGCCATGGCTATTGTTAACAACCGCCCGTTAACAGTGGATGGAATCAATGATCCTCAGGCACTGGAGCCTATAACACCGAATCACCTCGTTATGATGAAATCTAAAGTTGCTCTTCCTCCCCCAGGAGTATTTGTTAAGAAAGACCTGTACGCGACAAAGAGGTGGAGAAGAGTTCAGTACCTTATCGAACAGTTTTGGAGCCGCTGGAAAAAGGAGTATCTGCTGAACATATGCATGAGACAGAAATGGCACTTACCTCAGCGCAACCTCAAAGTGAATGATATTGTCATTATTAAAGACGACAACCTCCCAAGAAATCAGTGGCAACTTGGACGAGTGATTGAGACTGTTCAAAGTAGCGATGGCTTAGCATTTCACCTAGAAAAATTAAATAATAGACATGACAGTTTATACAGCCATATAGTAAGGATTAAACTATTATACTAAGACATTAAACATATCAATGACACATGCCTTATTATGAGCAACCATTTCAAAATACTCCCAGACAGGGGAGGTTTTCCTCTTGTTGGCTCCATGATGATGAAAAAGGAGATCAAGCAAACAAATCTAAAAGGGTAATCCAAATCAACAAGCAGTCCAGTCCAAATCCAAAACAATCCAACTAGCCAATCTTCTCTAACAGTTAATATAACAAAATAATATAACTGATGTAATTAATAATGACAATATACTATCTATCTAATATAACTAATCTAGCCTAATATAATGTAATCATGATGTATAGGGCTAACACATATATGACACAAAAAAATTACGACAAAATTCTCTGACTCTCTAACACTCTACTTCTGCTACCTCTACTACTGACACCTCTCCGAAACGCCGCAACACTCACATGTGGCGCGAGTTTCGAAACTGCTTTATCCGGGAGCGATACTCAGACGAAACCGATGACATATTCCATACAAACCGAGGCCTCGTTTGTCATTGGTCACGTGATTCCTTCGTTAACAACACAAGCCTCGAATCGAGGCTTCATCTGGCATGCCCATTTTTGCTCGACACAAGCTCCGATGCCTCGCTTCAAATGTCACATCACAACTAGTTAGTCCTTGTTCCCATTGCCATGTTTTGTTATGTTACACCCCCAAGGGTGTTTGTTTTGTATTTATATTTTATTAAATGTCTTGTTAACCCCTTACCTTCTGTCTGCGTCTAGGTCCTCTGTCCTTGTCCTCACCACCCACGATCATGACAGAATGAACCAGCCATTATTTGGACCCAGCAGATAGAGGGATCGCAGCGGGAGGGGTCGAGGCCGCAGGGGTCCCTTCCAGGGTCGAAGCCGCCGGAACCTCGTCTAGGGTCGAGACCGCCGGGCTCCCTTCCAGGGTTGAGGTCGTCGGGTTCCCCTCCAGGGTTGAGACCGCCGGTATCCTGTTCCCGCTACAGATCCCTGCCGGCATCCCAACCGGTACCCAGGCCTGTCCAGTCGACACTCCGTCCTATGTGTTGTTCCTGTCCCGCCGGCGATCCAGCCGGTGTCCTAGTTGCTGCCCAGCCTCCAGAGAGCGCTGCCCAGCCGTCGGAGAATGCTACCCAGCTGCCAGAGAGCACTGCCCAGCCACCGACATCCTGTCCTGTCCTGTTCTGTCGACGCCCAGTCCAGCTCAGCCGGTTGCCCAGCTGGCATCCAGTCTGGAGCAGCCGGCATCCAGACCAGTGCAGCCGGCCATTTCAGTGCGGTGCAGCCGGCCATTCCAGTCCATGTTCTATTCGATAGTAATCTGTCATTTGAGAGCCACGTCGACAACACCTGTAAAATTGCATTTTTCCATTTAAAGAATATATCTAAACTACGTCATATGCTGTCAATGTCAGATGCAGAGAAGTTAATTCATGCATTCATGACATCAAGACTAGATTACTGTAATGCACTGTTAGGTGGTTCCCCTGCTGGCTTATTACAAAAACTCCAACTGGTCCAAAACGCGGCAGCTCGAGTTCTTACACGTACAAAAAGTATGAACATATTAGCCCAGTTCTGTCAACCTTGCACTGGTTACCTATAAAGCCCTACATGGTTTAACTCCTCAGTACTTGAGTGAACTCCTCTTGTATTACAGTCTCAGGCATCCTGTCAGTTGGTACCTAGAATTTCAAAATCAAGTGCAGGTGGTAGATCCTTTTCCTATCTAGCGCCTAAACTTTGGAATAGTCTTCCCTGCACTGTCCGGGAGGCAGACACACTCCAGACTAAATCTAGACTAAAGACGCATCTTTTTAATCTTGCATACACTACACTTCCATAATATAAATCCTCTAAGGGTTTAGGCTGCATTAGTTAGATCAACCGGAACCAAAAACACAACCGATGTACTTGTTGCATCAAAGAGTGCAGAACAGTACTCTACTCTCAGCCAGTCTTGTCTCATTGTTCCAAGGTTACCACAGCGAGCAGAATGCAGTTCATGGCCAGACCTGATGGTAGAGCGGAGATGATAGAGCTGGATAAAGAAGGACGTGGTCACTTGACACGTCTTCACCACAAAATTTCAAATGCTATTAGGTTATTATTGATAATCTTAAAACTATAATTTACCTTATTATTAAGTTTATTTTTATTTAGCTTTGTTGTGCAAGCACTGTCGAGCTTGTGCAGAGGCAGCAGCTTTTACCAGAGGGGAACTGGAATCCCCTGATTGGGCCTGGGTTCTCCTGAGGTTTTTTTTCTCGATTAGAGTGTTGGGTTCCTCGCCACCGTTTGCATACTGTTCTTTTGCACTATTTGCCTGGCCGGGGGGGCTGCTTTAGAATTTTAAAGTTTTACTTAATTAATATTGCATATAGGAATTTATAGTCTGTTATATTTGACCTGTGCTTCTCTCTCCTTTATCTTAAATGTTTGCTCTCACTGTGTGTGCGTACTTGTTTGTGTACGAGTGTGCGTGCGTGCGCGTCCATGTGTGTGTGTCTATGTCTATGTGTGTGTGGAGTGTTTTGTATGTGGGTATGTCGGTCTTCTCTGTTTTCACCTTTTTCTTGTTTTTACAGGTACAACTTTAATTGTTTTGCTTATAGTTAATATGTCTCATGTACAGCTGCTTTGTAACAATGAAAATTGTAAAAAGCGCTACATATCGCAAAATGTGTGCCATCCACTAAAACTGATGGCCAAAATTTTAATGTGTGCACATTTAAATGTCTGCCGCTATGGTGAAGAACTGTATTTTCAGTAAATGTCATTCTGTTTATCACACAAAGCTGTCATATGGCTTTTAAAGACAAATAGTGCTCTATTGGTAGTCAACCATCCACAATCAGTGTTTTAAAAAAACGGCTTGGACATTTTCATTTGTGATCACTTGAAGAATGTCATACAGGTTTGACATTGGGATGAGTAGACTATTTGATGACAGATATTTAATGTGTGCTGCATTGTCATTTTTATGGTATGTTCAGATCAGACTTTTTAAAGCCTCATGTGTGTCTCGAGGGTGTTGATGGATGTGAGAACATCTTGTTGTCATGTATCTCTGGTGAGGTGAAAGACAGAGGACCCAAGTGCAGACGGGAGGTAAGGGGTTAACAAGACATTTAATAAAATATAAATACAAAACAAAGACCCACGTGGGGGTAACATAACAAAACATGGGTATCAAAAGGACAAAGACTAACTACACTAAACAAGACTAAAAATAACATCTACTACATACTACAAAAGACTAACTACACCAACAGGACAAGAACTCACCCACACGAAACAGTACGCAATGAACCAGCACAGGACAATGAAACATGAGGACTATATAAAGGGGACGAAATCAAGAAGGGGACAGGAGCGGGGCATGAACTAATAATTATCACTAATGAGGAGACGAAAGGGCGGGAACAGAGACACGACACCGGAGAGTGGAAGGCCAACAGGGCCAAAACGCCACTCTCCACATGAAACAAGAGGTTCTGTGATGATTCTGACTCTAGGTCAAGAAAAGCAAGAGAAGATGGGGCAGAACCATGACACTTGCTTTGCGTGATCAGAGTAGAAAGGCTTGTCTTTGAGTCTTCTCGTCCTTTAGAAGGAAGACCCTCTCTACCATCTGACTGCTGGTCTAGAGTGTATCTGCCATCTGTTCTGGGTTCACCAAAGAGTGTGCTAGTGATAAACTGAAAACACACACACACACACAAACTGGTTACTAATGAACCTGAATAAATCAGTGAGTGACAACTATCCATCCAACCATTGAACTGTGAAAAGACATGTAAATCTCCTAAACAATTGTGGAGAACATGTCTATGTGATATTGTGCCATAATATCATAATGAAACTGGTAGACTGTTTTAAGATACAGTAAATAATATACAGTATACAAGAAATACAGCAATTACAACAAAATCACAAGAAACATTCTGAATAATGATCACTGAGGGCCACTGTAAAAAGTAATACCTTAGATCTAGTCAATAAAAATATGGCAACAGATCACAAGCAATTTTTTTTATTAAATACAACTTATTTATTATATTATATCAATTTTATTGCTTAATAGTTACACAATAAAATTGACTAAATGCAAATTGTGACATAATAAAATTGACTTAAGGTTCCAAGGTCTACTTAATTAAATATTAATAACCAATAATCAAAAAGAATAATTCAACTTTAAATGTTATTCAGAGAAAGTAGAATTTACCTTAAAATGATCAGACACAAGAGAAGGTAGAATTTACCTAAAAATGATCAGACACAAAAGGTTCTGAGGTGAATTTATCTTGGTCAAAACATTTGGAAGAAAAAGTCAGAAACACAGACATTATATGAAAGAAGCAAAACACACATATAACTCCGTAAATAAGAATAATAACAAATTAATTCCTTCCCCTCTAACACTGTGGCCTAACCAGATGATACAAGAAGCCACGACATTAAAAAAAGCGATTTCGCCGAAGCGGCTTGTAATTTGACTTTAAACAGCACGGAAAACATATACCCAGCTAACAAAAGTTTGTTATAAGAACTTTCCTTAGAGGTTTTTTATGCTTTTGTAAACGTTTTAAAAACATTCAGTGTCCAGTTTTTTATGTTTTAAGAACGTCACCAGCTAACAAAAGTCAGTCTGTGCTGTTGATCATGAATGAACACTATAAGATCAGTGAGTTTGAGTACATTTTGATATCTAGAAACATTTGTGAAAACAGGACGCAAATAAAAACTTAATATACAGCATAACTGCAAAACACACAGACATCAAGAATCAGTGTATGAACCTCAATAATACTGGTTTTTGGCTTTTGGTGCAGCCGGCATCCAGTCTGGTGCAGCCGGCGTCCAGTCCGGCATCTTAAGACAATATTCTGATTAAGGTGTTTACATGAATATTACTTTCATGTTCCCTTTTTACATGTTATATAGAACATAATTAATATTGTGTTATATAGTGTTATAATAGTGTGTATAAAAGTGTGATCAAGGTGTGTACATATCTGTAATGCACTTTGATAATGTGACTAAAATGGAAGTACTTCTTAATCCGATTTGTGCTTACTTTGTTTATGACTTTAACCAGATAAAAGTAATCAGAAATCACTGTTTGTATGGTATAGTTTCTCAAACAACACCAACAGTTTATGGCACACTGTTAAAAATAAGAGTTACTAAAATCATCTTTATATATGGTCCATAAATAAACCTCAACAACATCCTCTAACATCCACAAAACCTTTCTGTTGCACAAAATCTTCTTTTTCTTTAGTGGAAAAAGTTTGCAAACTATGAAAAGTATACTTCTTTAACGAATATTTGAAACTAGCCTCAAAACAATCTATTTTTTTCCCATAAAAACAAATATGGCCATGATTACTGAAATATTTTTCTATTCTACCCATTGTCCTTACAAAACATATTTCATGAGTATTTCATTCCATGTGTATACGCAACAGACTCACTGGAATTCGTGACATTGTCACAAACCGTAATCTATTAATCAGTTTTCATGGATTTTGTGTCCATGAACATAAATCAATAGATTTTAAATTGTGTGCCTATACCACAAACTGCCTTAAGACTGGGTTGGTATACACCTCTTCGGATGACGTAAACAATGCTGGTTCAACGCTGGCCCAGAAAACTTTCCTGTTTCAGTTACAAACAATTTCACCAAAATACAACTAACAAAATACTTATAACCAATTTAAAATGTTAAACAAATATATTTTTAATGAATCATACAGTATATCTAAGTTTAAAAAAACTAATAATAAATCATTAAAAACAGAATCCGGAAGTGCTTCTGGACCAGTGTTTAAATCTTGCAAAGTGGTCTATTGGAATCAGATAAAGAATCAGGTACCCATTTAACTCTATAATTAATAAAGTGGCTAATACAGAAGTGGCTAAAGCTTGCCTTCAGGGAGTTGTTTATACGTTATTTGGATTTCACAAAATAATCCCATTTGTGTGAATGTCACAGTAGGCAAATGTCAAGAATCGGCGTGGCGGAAGAACCCAAATGCAGGCAGGCAGTGAAGGGGTTAACAAACAAGACTTTATTAAACACAAAACGCAAAACAAACACCCTCAATGGGGGGGAAACGAAACTAAGAGATATCTATATAAAACAAAAGACTTCCCACGTGGGGGCAAAATGAAAACAAGAACAGCAAAACAAAAGGACAAGACTAAACGTCTTACATCACAACACGACAGGGTAGAACACAAAACTCACAGAACACGGGCAAGGCTGGGACCAGGACCAGGACCACTGGACGAGGTACAAAGCACATACACAGTACAATTCACGAGCACAAGACAAAGAAACATGAGGGCATTTATAGGCAAGACAAACGAGGGATAATTACACAGGGCAGGTGAGGAACATTAGACATGAGAGGGAAGCAATACATGAAACGAGAGGGGCGGGGCAAATGACGAGACACGAGAAAACACATGAGATGTAAAACATACACAACTCATGGCTTTCTCACATAAAACCTAAGGGCTCTGTCCCAATCCTGCCACGTGACTAGAAATTCATAAACAAGAAGGTAGGACCGTGACAGGCAAACCTCTGCATGAATACACCTTTTCAATGGGAATGAAATGAGGTGTGAATGCAAAAATGCCATCTTTGATGTCATAATAAAGAAGAGCCTGAACAAATTAACACATCATAGAATCAAATAAATGTAGCTACCGTCTCAGCTTTGTTCCATAATCTCCTTCCAAGTCAATAATTTAGTGAAAAATGACTTTAACAGATAGTGATTGTAAATGCTGTTAAGAGATAAATACCACATTTAAGATGTCAAAACACGGGTGCTGCTCAACCACGGATAGCTTTTAAAAGCTTGCGTTGGAGATGTAAAGTACACATGATCTATATCTATTTTCTGAGACTTGTTGTCTTGTATTTTATATTATTTTCATGTTTTTTTTGTGTGAAAGCTTTCCTGCATGATGTTTTGCAGATAATGGGAAGACAAGGGAAATTAAAATAGGGCTGTAGTGGAAGTGCTGGCAGTATTCTGTGGCATTCAAAGATATATTCATATTCATGTTTAATATACAGTACATGATTAACTGGGTTCATTGATGCTTCAATAGAAGGATAAAAGCAATAATGAACTCACTAAACGGGCTATGTTTGAAAAAAAATACAAGCCTACGTTATAACGATCCTGTTTCTGCCCAGGACTTTTGTCTCACCCCGGCCAGCAGGGGGCGCCCTCGGGAGCCTCCTATCATGCGTCACCAAAGGGACACTCATTTCAGTTCTGGTCGTTCCGTGACTGCAGGTGTCGCTGCTGTCACAGCTCTTCACCTGATTACGTGCTGATCGCCCACACCTGTGTCACATCCTTTATTACTCTGTTTGTTCCCGGACTCTGTGTTCAGTCTTGAGCCATTACTCTTGTGATCCAAGCTGTTGGTCTTCTCAAGCTAAGTCTAGTTTATGTTATGGTTTTTAGACCCTCGTGTCTACACTTTGTTACACTGTTTTTGGCAGCACGGATTTCCATATTGTTTTGTATTTTGTGTTAATCTCAAGTAAAGATTCATGCTGGATAACTCAAGTCTCCTGTATCTCTGACCTTCTGCAAATGGATTTAATTATCTTTGGAAATAGCTCACTGTGTTATCTCTCACATTTAGTACACCAGAGACCCGGGTTTGAAACTCACTACACACAACCAGTTACATACGTACTGCATTCTGCACAGTATCATGATAAACATATTCATAATTTGAAAAGTTTTTTTTTCTCTGTTAGGTAACATGAACTAATAATGAACTGCGAGTGTTACAATGTACCTGCATTAACAATAGCCATAATATTAAAAAGCACAATTGTCGATATAGTGTTATTTCTACACATACATTGTGCTCAAAAGTTTACGCGCCCCTGATTCTTAATACTGTATGATGTTACCTAAACAACCAATGACAGTTTTTATGTTTAGTCATAGTTGTTTAAGGGTTTCTTGTTTGTCATGAGTCATTAGACTGTCCACTGATCTTCAAAACAATCACCCAGGTCCTCCACAATCTTTGCTTTTTCAGAATTTCTGGATATTTGACTCATGTCCAGCAGTAACTGTATGCTGTTGAGATTCCTCTTTTTACATTGAGGACAATCAAGAGACTCATACACAACTATTATAATAGATAGAAACATCCAGCTGCCCACAAAGTCAACACGATTCATTTAAAGTCAGGTGGGTGTAAACCTCTGAAAATGGTTTTGGTGTAAATTGTAAAATCACAGATAAACTTAATAAACAAAGATTATCTACATAATATAAGAATAAAATAAAACCACAAAGTTTATCATACCTGGCAAAATCGAGACACACAGTTGCAGTGTGGGAAGTTCTGGTTACAGATGCTTCCAAATCGAGACACACCATTGCAGTGCGGAAAGTTCTGGTTACAGAACAGAACAGAGTCTTTTGCCAATGCACCTTATATACCCAGATGTAACAAAGAATCCAATGGTCAGTGAGAAACTTTGTTTGTTTGTTTTCTCGTGACTGAAGAGAGCATCAAATGGGATCTCTACAGATAGATTAACAAGATTCCCTGAGAAAGTCACACCTCTTAGAGAAGTGCAGGTTATGTCCTAAAGTTAAAAAGCTCTAATACACTCTTTGTTAGGTTTGAAGGAACTAGACATTTTTACCCATCGCACCATGACCTTTAAAACAATACCAAACATGATGATCAAGTCTTCATAACATGACAATACATGATATAACAGTATGAAATGTGTAAGCACATTTCCAGCGGTCAGGGCCTGAAGAGATGAAGGGGATGGGAGAGGTGTGATAAGAAGAGGGGGTTCAGTTCCTGGGCATCAACAACCCCTGATGGGAGGGCAGGATAAAATTCCTCGGGATCTAGCAACAAATCGGGTTTAATTGTTTTGTGTCCCAGCATCACAAACAAACTCAGTTCTTAGTACTTTTCCAGCTGCCTTACACTATAATCATCAGTCTGAGCTGAGGTGGGGACCAATTTTCATATTCATAAATCCACAAATACTAAATGAAGCAATGATGTAGAGTTGCATTCAAGTCATTTTAAGGCATTCAACTTTTTTTAATGCAGTGGGACTTTAAAGGTTCAGTGTATGAAATTTAGCGGCATCTAGCGGTGAGGTAGTGAATTCAAGGTCCCGCCTATCAAGGTCCCGCCCATATTCCCTGATTACTCAATCGTAAATGAAGAAATCATGGTACCACACACCCCTTTTTATAACATCTTATAACTAACTAAAACCAAACTTCAAAAAACAAGCACTTGGACAGAGATTAACGTGATAAAAAATGACTAAAATAACAGAAACATCTTTGGGAAAAAAAAGAAGTGTATTTTATAGTTTGGCTCCTGTCCCATTCGTTTACATGGAGAGGGTGGGATTTATGACATACACTGCAGCCAGCCACCAGGGGGCGATCAAAGAGCTTGCAGCTTCACTTTTCTGGACATGTGAGGCACACCCGGTGTAGATGTGAAGGAGTGAGTTGAGTAGGGGTGTAATGTTTTCGTAGTTGTTCTATAGGCAAGCACCAGCACCATCTTAGATGTCATCCGTTTCACTTCTTTGCCGCATGAGATAATGTATTTAGGAAGCGCACTCTGTAGAACAGTTTGTATATTTAGGAATAATGTAGAAACAACATGGCGAATTCCATGCAAGGGGACCCACTGTGTATGTAGATAGAAATAGCTAATTCTAAGGTAATAAAACATAACGCTTCATTATGTAAGGTCTTTATACACCAATGAAGACATAGTTATGTATAGTATATTGCATTTCTGTCAACAGATCCTCCAAAAAAATACACACTGTAGCTTTAAGCAAACAACAACATTAACTGTTAGTTTTACTATTTATAAATAACATTACAAGGGGACGTTATAGGAAAATAAACCAAGATCCCCACTATGTAACCTGTAAGTATGTACATGCTTTTCTCAAGGACACATTTCTTAGGGACTGAAGCTGCAACTGTGTGCTCACTGTGTGCTGAACTCTCTCCCCTAGGCCACACCAGGTCTATTAAAAGCATTGAGTAAAAATTCAAGTTTTGAACAGAAGCAAGGCATGGGGAACACATAGGATGTTGAAAACCAGCTAAGAGCAGAGGTCTATTAAAAGCATTGAGTAAAAATTAACGTTTTAAACGGAAGCAAGGCATGAGGAACACATAGGATGTTGAAAATCAGCTAAGAGCAGATGTCAGACTTTTAGATTGAGGGCAGGAGAGTTTTATGTTGCACAGGCTGCTCTCATTGTAGTATTAAGGGTTTTTATCCAAGAAAATCTAACACACAAATATACAAAAATGAAACACAATGTTTTGATGAAGATATGCAGTTGGTTGAGTCTGGCTTTTGAAAGAAAGAAACCAGACACTCTGGTTTCTGTCAGGGTAAAGAGCACACGGATTCAATAGCAGGTTAAACTGACTTTATTAGTGTCACAAGAGTAATGCCAGGAAGGAAGTCCATGGTAATAGCAGGCTCAGTGGACTCGACCCAAGGAGAGAGAGCGCAGACTGCCAATGGTAGAACACCACCTCGAAGGGGAGGAGTGATGCTGAAGAAAGCGATTCTTCGAGCGAGAGAAGAAGTCCCACGGTCAGAGACCGATGCCAGAACTGGCAGCCGTGATGCCCGGAGAGTGAAATTCTTCCGATGAGAGGGTAAGTCAAATCCCAGTGCTGAAGTCCAAGGCCGGTGTAAAGAGGTGGTGTTGGAAACCGAGGGAGTAGAGGCGATAGTTCGCTGGACGCCTGAAAGGGCAGGCAAGATCCCAGGGGAAAAAACTGGAGAAAAATCAAGGTGGGCAAAACACAAAAAAACGGAACCTGGGCAAAAACAGAAAGGTGTAAATAGTTCCCAAAAACGAAAGAAAATAATCCACAGACTGAAAAGATAATTGACTGGTAGAAAGAAACCATGCACACGACAAGACTGGAGAAAATAACTGGACTAGACTTGACTAGAGAAAGTTACAATACAGGGAGGCAAAATGTGGGGTATCAAAATCAAATGACGATCAGACAAAGGGCAAGGGAACTAAGAGATATAAATAGGGCAAAAATAATGTGAACATCAGGTGAGGGGAATGAGATCTAATCAATGGGGATGAGTGAAGAGGCGAGAGGGGTGGGGCACTCACACGTTGACAATGAGAGCATGACAGCCAAACAAAGACACGCACCCAACTCACATACACACAGTGAAAAGGGAGAGACAGGCAGACGTTTAGACCCGAGACCTGACAGTACCCCCAAGGAGTGCCACCAGGCGTCCTAGGTGTCCCAACTCCTCTCCTCTGCACCATAGCCCTCTCAGTCCACTAGATTTTGAAATCCCCTACCACGGCGACGCACGTCAAGTGGTCTCATGACTGAGTACGAGGAAGAGCCGTCCACAAGATGAGGCGGGGGGGGGGTTGAATGGGGTGACTGCTAGCAGGATTGAGAGGGGAAGAAAACACAGGTTTGACCTGGGAGACATGAAAAACCGTGTGGCCCCGACCCAGTGAGGGGGGGAAGCCTGAGCCTGACAGCCACCGGGTTAACCA
Source organism: Triplophysa rosa (assembly GCF_024868665.1). Classification (NCBI taxonomy): domain Eukaryota; kingdom Metazoa; phylum Chordata; class Actinopteri; order Cypriniformes; family Nemacheilidae; genus Triplophysa; species Triplophysa rosa. Next base: position 3,774,555 of record NC_079898.1, read on the forward strand.
CGTTGGTGATGCAGTATGGCCCAATGAACCTGGGTGCCAGCTTACGAGAAGGCGCCTGGAGAGGGAGGTCCTTGGAGGACAGCCATACCCGCTGACCACACACATAAGTAGGAGGAGAAGACCGGTGGCGGTCGGCCGCTGCCTTGGTATGCCTGGAGGCTCAGATCAGAGCCCCTCTTTCCTTCCTCCAGGTGCGGGGGGTTATAACCAACAGAACATTCGAAGGGCGACAAACCTGAAGCAGCCAACGTGTGGGAATTGTGGGCATATTCTACCCACGAGAGTTGTTGACACCAAGAACTCAGGTCGGATAGTGTCAGACAGCAGAGCATTCTACCCAGATCCTGGTTGGCCCGCTCACATTGACCGTTGGTTCTGGGGGTGGAAGCCAGAAGACAGGCTAGCTGATGCCCCGATTTGTTTACAAAATTCTTTCCTGAACCGGGATGAGAACTGCGGCCCCCTATCGGAGACCACGTCGATCGGTAGGCCATGAAGCCGGAAGACGTGGTCCACCAGCAGTTGGGCGGTCTCCCGGGAAGAAAGAAGTTTGGGAAGGGGAATAAAATGAACCGCTTTGGAGAAGCGATCCACCACAGTGAGAACCACGTTGTTACCTCCCGAAGGGGGAAGCCCTGTGACGAAAAAAGGGCGATGTGAGACCAAGGCCATGAGGGGATGGGAAGGAGTCGTAGCAGACCAGCGGCAGGACGGTTACATGCTTTGGTTTGAGCGCACATCGGGCAGGCCAACACAAACTGTCCGACATCTGGGACCAATGACGGCACCCAAAAACGCTGGTGGATGGCAGCCAGCATTCCACGAACTCCTGGATGGCAAGTCAGTCTGGATGAGTGCCCCCACTGGAGGACCTCGGGACGCAGCGCAACCGGCACTAGCAATCTGCCCGCCGGACAACCAGTCGGCACTTGCACTCATCGGCCGGCCTCCTCTACCAGTTGTTCGATGCCCCAGGAGAGGATGGCATCGGCCGAAAGCTCCCCCTCTAGTGGTTCGAACAGATGGGAAAGCGCATCAGGTTTGATGTTCTTCAACCCAGGCCAGAACGAGAAAGTTAAGTTGAACCGGCCGAATAAGAGCCGAATAAGAGCCGGTTAATAATAGCCAATAAATAACAGTTTATTGTTATTATCAACAATAAACTGGAGATTAGGAGCTGGAGCAGACAAAACAGGAGCAGAGATAAAACAGGACTTATCAAAGGCACCCTGAGCATTCTGATTCCACCTGAAAGACACCTTAGTGGAGGATAACGCTGTGAGAGGTGCAGCAACCTGACCAAAGTTCCGGATGAATCTCCTGTAGAAGTTGGCGAAACCCAAGAAGCGCTGCAAGGCCTTGCGGGAGTCGGGGATGGGCCATTCGGCGACAGCCTTTATCTTCACGGGATCAGCCCGAATACCCTCAGTGGATATGATGTGGCCAAGGATAGTAACTGACTCGGCATGGAATTTGCACTTCTCCGCTTTAAAAAAAAAGAGTTGGTTCTTGAGTAAATGTTGAAGGACCCGTCTAATGTGCTGGGTGTGTACCTGGAGAGAAGGGGAGAATATTAAAATGTTGTCTAGGTACACAAAGACAAACTGATTAATCATGTCACCCAAAACGCTATTAACAAGGTCCTGGAAGACGGCAGGGGAATTGGTGAGACCAAATGGAAGCACCAGATACTCATAATGTCCCATGGGTGTATTAAACGCCGTCTTTCACTCATCACCCTCTCGGATGCGCACCAGGTGATATGCATTGTGGAGGTCTAACTTCGTGAAGACCTTGGCTCCCTGCAAGAGTTAGAAGGCAGAAGACATTAAAGGTAGGGGGTACCTGTTCTTAACGTTAATGTCATTCAAACCAAGATAATCAATACAGGGATGCAAAGAGCCATCCTTCTTCTGGACGAAGAAGAAGCCTGCACCGGCAGGAGAGGAGGAACGAGGGATGAGCCCAGACTAGACAGAGAATCACAAATGTACTGGTCCATAGCCTCTCTTTCAGGACCAGATAGGAAAAACAGACGACCCCTAGGCGGAGAAGTGCCCGGGAGCAAATCAATGGCACAGTTGTAAGGGCGATGCGGAGAGGTGTTCTCTAATTGGCAAGAAGCTGCCCGGCACCGTACGGGCCACTGGGTAAACATTATTCCCCCCTGGGGGAAAAACGCTGCAGAGGCCACTGCCTACCGTAGGGAGGAATAGTGGAGACACCACATGGTCTCACCATCAGGGGAGAACTCATGGGAGGAATGTGCGGAATGCAGGAGTTAACCGCAAGGTGGGAGTCCACCTAGGGAGGTCATGGGTTGCCAAGGTGGGAACCATTCATGAGGATACATCAGACGGAACAGCCCACGGAGGGGGGAAGGGTTTCCACTTCTGGAGCACTAGGTCCGGTTAGAGCTATGTGGGAGATAACTAAACTGTTCCCCGGCCTAAGGGGGCAGGGCTGCTCTGCCCAGCCTGTCCCCTGGAGGGGTGCTTAGTGATGGATGGAATGCATATTCTTTATCCGAGGGAAAAGAAGTGAGGCGGGATCGCCACTGCTCCCCCCAAAGGGGGAAGGGCTTCCGCAGGCATACGCCCAATGGCTGCCGGTCCTACCTGTTGCCCTGCAGGACGCGGGCTGACACCGGTTCAACGCGGAGGTTGTAGAACCTCGCGAAGGTATTGGGCGTAGCCCAACCCGCAGCTCTGCAGATGTCTGCCAGAGATGCGCCCTGAGCCAGTGCCCACGAGGAGGCGACACCCCGAGTGGAATGCGCCTTAATCCCCAAGGGGCAGGAGCGATCTTGCGACCGGTATGATTGTACTCACCCAGCTTCTTGCGCAACAGCGAGTTCGGCGGTTCAAACACTAGTAAACTCAGTTTTTTACATCGTACATTGTGAGGTAACTGAAATGAGTCATAGAATTTGGGGTTGATTAGAGTGACTGCATGGAACGACAGAATGAATTGTTTCACCCAAGATGATTGTTTTTCTTTGCAGAAGATGGGTGTACAGCCATTGAAACGTTAACATGTTGGCATTAGCGTATCGTTATTGGATTGGGTCGAAATACGGTGATCTTGCGAGCCTGACTAGCATATGTTTACTGGTGCCGGCGTCTGAACACTCGTGTCCCATTAGCAGTGAGCTAGCAGCGAGCCAGCGTTAGCAGCGAGCCAGCGTTTAGCAACGAGCTAGCATACTAGCAGCAATTGCATCTGGGAACGAACGAGGTGACGTGCGCGACGTAAACCATCGGGGATACGGAATCACTTCCCGAAACTGCGAGGAAGAGGTAAGTGGAAATGTTGCTTACGGATCGAGCCTGCTGCTCGGCTGCACCGCTTTTAAAATCCGTAGGATCCCTTGAATACCTTACGTCCTTCCTGAGTTAATGAAATCCTTTTAGAGTTTGGTTTTCGTTTGGGAATATTTATCGAAAAGCAAAAAGAACCGTGTATTGCAAACAAGCTGCTGTTTTGCGTGTGCGTCTATGAGCAATGCTGTTGTGAAACGTCCGAGACATGATTACTACTTGAAAAGATCCTCGGACATAGCATCGAACGAAACTTATCGATGCTGATCTGAAGAGATGAAGCAGGTAAGATGGTTTCCCTATTTATAAGAGTGCTTGCTTGAGCTGATAGGGTAGACGCAGTGATTGCTGATGGTAGACCAGCCGGGCTGATTAAATGCTGGGTAGATGCGGTGATTACTGATGGTAGACCAGCCTGGCTGATTATATGCTCCGTCTCCTCCCGAACTTTGTTAATTAAACATCATTTATTGTCATGTAGCAGATGCGACATACCGTACTGTTTTTATCCACCACTCTCTTGCCATCCCCCTCATAATTTACAGGGAAACCAAACTGGTCCCAAACACCAGGGGTCTCATTTATAAAACTGTGCGTAGGGTCCTTACTAAAAGTGTACGTGCGCCCGAAAGCCAAAAATAGCGTACGCCAAAAAATATTCAGACTTAAAACCGTGTGTACGCACACCTGTAAGCAATATTCGCTTTATAAATCACAGATCACCTGCAAGTGTGCATACGTGAATCAGCTTCATATCCAGCCCTGTACACGGCCATTTTTACCCATAAATAGTCAAGGCAAAGCACCTCATGAATGCTGATTCTAATATGAATAAGCCTGGCGTCCAATCCGCTTGTTAAGCCTGATGTCACACATAATGGACGTATACATTTATAATTAGATTGAAGCCAAAGAAGGTCTCTGCAGCATTTATATGTTTACAGCATTTAGACTGATAATTAACACCTCATTAAAATCACATCATTAATTAGTGGTGTCCTTCACTTGAGATAAAATTTGAAGACATAATTGTAAAAGACGAATGTTTCTTCATTCCGGTTTTGTTATGAACTAGTTAGGACTGATAACGAGAACATAAAGAGTCGAGAGCTTAATGGCTGTATTTCCAGACTTTGACATTTGATGATATGCACAGTATTTAAGGAAAATATATTTAGTATTTATTTACATGGTGTTCTGCAGTTATCGTATTTGTTGCTGTCACTATTCAGTCAGATCATCTCCTCTTCATGCGCTCATAGTGTGATGGTGAGACAGCGCTGATTAAATATTTAGATTGAATTTTTATTTAAGATTTGAGTTGGATTTTAGAAGAAGGTGCATTAAACAATCACTCAATACAAGCGCAAATAACTGCAGATTTAATCTTTGTGATAATGTGGATCTTTAACGGATATGAGGTCAAAATAAATGTATGTGAGCCATTAATTCTTATAATCATTTTTATTTGCACTGAGGTCTACTTTCTGCAATTTAAGTTCACTAACTCACCATTTGTGTCAAACCTTGTCTCCAGAATGTGCGTACGCATGGGTCAGAGTTTGCTTACACATTCTCCCGTCAAGTTTGTTTTTAATAGATCACAACCTTTGCTTGCAAAGTGTCGTACGCACGTTTCCAGCCCCATTTTGTGCGTACGCAACATTTATAAATGAGACCCCAGACCTGTTGATTTTTGGAGGATCTTCTTTTTCTGGTGTGGTAATCGTATTCACGTTACTAGCCATATTGCGATGCGTTAATCCAACATATGCTTGACTTGAGTAACGGTTAAGTGTAATTGTGTTTTTCTTTGGGGGTGGGTGGGAGTGGCAGACAGCATGTTGCTTTTTACGTCGTTTGGGTTGCCTTGTTGAACGAAGTCGCACTGAGAACATCATATTTCACACATTTTAAGCAATTTTATTTTATTTTAGGATTAATCAAATGAACCGTTCGGTTTGTAATGCGTTCCGAACCGAAAGCCTCGTACAGAACAATTCAATACAAATACGCATATCATTACACCCCTACTTCGTATCTTCGAAGAGTCTTTAGTTTGATCACATAAAGGACAGATACAGCTGTATAATTATTTCCAAAAACAGGCGAGCCCTGAACACGTGCAGGGAGGGGCGGGACTACAGCACGAGCACGCAATACTTAATCATATTATCCCTGCATAACTGTTGATTCACTATAAGTTTGTGTTGTGTACCTTATCAGGTGAAATATGTGCATGGAAATAATTGAGGAAAAAAATGGTTTATGACCGGTAGCAGTTAATAAACCCGTAGAAGTAAAGGTTCTTGCCAACAGCAAGTCATGCACCACTAGCCCAAGACCCAGAGGATGCTATTCTCCAGGTTGAATGGGCTCTATGCATGGCAGTGCATGACGTATTTCCGGTGAACATGCTAAGAACCCTCGATTACTTCTGCCGATCACAGAGTGCTGTGCTACAGGAATGATAGTCACTAAAACAGCCAAACCAGCCACGGCTAATTTTGTTGATGCTTGTTTGCTTTATATAGATACAGTATATGTATTTATGTTTACTTAATGTTATAATGACATCTAAACTTATGAAAGTATCATTTCAAATACGGTAGGACAGCACTTCTATATACCACTGCTGTGTGTCACAGTGTACAATATCTGCTAAATTTAACTATTTTCTCAGTTTCCCTTTTCTCACAGGAGAAAAGAACACAGCACAGGTGTCAAACTCCATCACTCTTAATAGTCACTCAGGCTTGTGATGTATTGAGAGTTATTCAAATATTCCAATTCAGTACTACCGCTGACTGGCAGGTTCTGTGGTTTGTTCATGTACTCTGTGAAAAGTACCAGGGTATATTGGATAAATGATTAATATTACTCTACATGGTTCATTTACATTTTATGTATGCAATGTATGCATTTGGCAGACACTTTCATCCAAAGTGGAAGTGCATTCATGGGATCTTATCAGTGTGTTCCATGATTCAAACTCTTGACATTTGCACTTAAACGTAATGCTTTTTAAATTCCAATCTCCAAAGAATGTAGACAGACACCATATCAGGGCTGAACAAAGACAAAATAACTTGATCCAGACCGACATATTACATGTCGTAAGGGGCATGAAGAGAACCCAATTGCAGGCAGCGTATGCAGACACGAAGACTTTATTAATATAATAATAACAAAAACACCCACGATGGGGAAAACGAAACTAAGGTACACTTCAAAAAACAAAGACTTCCCGCGAGAGGGCAAAAACAAAGGAGACAGGATAACTCAAACTACTTACAAAATCGAAGACACGATGTGATAAATAATAAACATCCAGGCACGGGTAAGGTAATCCACAAGGCAAGGTTTCAGATACAAGGACAAGGTAGTACAGCATAAGCTCAAGACAACAGGGAGGCAAAGTACAAATCACAAGGCTCGACGCACAAAACGAATCAGCAAAGGACAGCAAACACAAGGGCATTAAGTAGGGAACCAAATCAAGAGGGAACAGGTGCAGGGCACGAAACAATTAACAAGCAATAATGAGGAGACAAGAGGGCAGGAACAAAGATGAGACCGGAGAGAGCGTATGGCAAGCCAAAACAACAATAAATGTCTCTTTCCACATTAAACACGCGGGTCTGTTATGATCATGACAATTACAATTGTTATACCAATACCAATAGCCTGAACAGTACTGTAATTTAGTGGTTCTGTACACCAAATCTGTAATGTGCCACAGGAGACGAGCTCAGATCACAGCCACTGCCCACTCTTCCATCTTACAGCAAAAGGGGGGAGGGTGCATTCTTTGTGACCAGCACTATAGCTTTTTAAACCTCTAATGAGAGTGCATCTATTGGATCATCACCCAGATCCCATTTAATTAAAAAAACAATAGCAAACTAGTTAATCAAATTGTAATTTGAAAGAAGTTCATTATCAATTTTGTCTTTTTTATTTTAGCCAGGCAGTAAGAAAAAGCTGTTTGTCGTTTCCATCAATAAGTCTCTTTACACAATCAATGGGATGCTCAAAATACACGAGTCATGCTCATTGCAATCTATCGGCAACAGTATATCACTGTCCAGGGCTTGACATTAAGCATTGTCATGTGTTTGTCCTTCGGACAAGTAAATTTGTCATTCACTTGTCCGAGTACAAAAATTACTTGATATTTCATTTGAATTATAATATAATATAATCAATATAATTGTTTCAGATTTAGATTGGTCACATTTGTTTCTAAGCATTTTAACTAGAGTCCGCTTTGGCTGACTGAATTTGGTTATAGGCCTACTCTCCGTAACTGCTATAAAACAATGGCAAGCAGTAATTATTATTAGTGTTAAGGCTGTAAATTAACTTTTTTGCACATAGCACTGGTGCTAGAGAGGTTTAAAGTTTGGTAGCACAGGCAGAAATGTGCAAGTGTAGTTCAACATGAATAAGCAGATAACTGACAAAAGACATTAATGTTACATACAGATGGATAAATTGGGGCTATATCATTTTTAGATTACCTAAATTTGTTTTAATATTTCTAAGTTCTGTTTTTCCTTTTTTACTATACAATAGTGGTATATTTGTCCAAATAAATTACTGTAGGTTACTATAGTATTTACTATAATTGATAAACACTGTATACTATAGTAAAGTTCAAAAACAATATAGTAGGAATTTTACTGTAGGTTACTATAGTATTTACTATAGTAAACTGCAGTAAAATTCCTACTATATTGTTTTTTAACTTTACTATAGTATACAGTGTTTATCAATTTACTACAAGGGCACTTCAATTTTCAATACACTACAGTATTTTTTATTTAACGGGACTTTTATTTTGACGGGTCTTTGGGAAGACGCTTGTTTGCAGATAGCTTCACTCAAACACTAAAACGCTCGTAAAATAAACTCTCAGAGCAACTCTGGAGATGAAGTTCATGTGTTCATATCCTCATACAGTGCAGACGCAGATAAATCCTCGACCATCACTCGTGTTGTATGTTAAACTGTGCACATAATTCACTCAGACAACCAGAACAGCCAGATGACGTTTAAATAACAGGATTCCGCGTTGTCACACACAAACAAGCACAACCACGACAAACACGCAGTTCTGTCTAATGCATATATTCTTATTATTCTACATATACAGTATGTCGCACTGTTATTTTCTTAAAATTACTTGTCCGGTAGGGCAAGTAAAATTCTCTCTCACTTGCCCATACAAAACATTTACTTGTCCCGGACAAGCGTTAATGTCGAGCCCTGTCACTGTCTATCTTCTCTGTGAATAATGTGCATGGTTTCTCTAAGGACTGGGAGGTAAATTAAATGGCATTCCAGCAGGTTCAACAGGGGTATTTTGGGTCTGTCAGCGTGGTCTTATGCTCCTTGGAGATGTAATGACATGGGGAATTGAAAATGACATCAAGTTCGAGTCAAGCCTGCACTTCCTGATCCTGCTGAGAATTGGCAGAACCCAGCGAGGCATTCTGCAGTTCAGGAAATCAAATATAGTGACATTTTAAATTCCTTGCAAAATACATATGAAACTCTAACTGTTTTATTGCCCCTCTCCTTGATCTATGTGCTAAACCCCCAACAGGATTTAGGACTTCCTCAAGTTTAATATATAACACAGGTTTGTGGGGAAAAACTATTGTGGACTAGTGGCTTGCTGGTCTGTTTTTTTAGACTAACTGAATGGTTTTAAATAATTTTAAAAAATTACGCTATATAGATAAGATACATTTGAGTACACTAAGTTCGATTAATGTTTTAATTTCACTAGTGCTTGTAAGAGGTATTTCAGTAATACATATGAATGAATTTCACTAAGTTCGATCGATGTTTTCATTTCACTAGTGCTTGTAAGATGTATTTCATTAATACATATGAATGAATTTCACTAAGTTTGATCGATGTTTTTATTTCACTAGTGTTTGTAAGAGTCATTTCAGTAATACATATGAATGAATTTCACTAAGTTTGATCGATGTTTTTATTTCACTAGTGTTTGTAAGAGTCATTTCAATAATTAAGGCCTAAACGGCTCCTCATACAAATGTGTACATTACATGAATCACGTGAATGACATATTTTGCATTTAAAATGGCGTTTTCTAGTTTGCATCAGTGGACACTATGGCTAAACATTTCTATTGTATGAAAAATTGTAAAATATTGAATGTTTAATCTCTAACGTTGTGCGTTACACTGGTTGCACTTGAACCTTAAATGTCTTCTTTGATTTGATTGGTCACCGCACTGGCTCTGTAAACATTAACTCCCACCTTCTTACATTTGATTGGCCAATGGCCACCTTATTTTAACATTGAGGTCCACTTCTAGACCGCTGAGGAAAAAAGTTTGCAGCACCAAAATACAGATAGGCTGTTAGGCATTTATTTCACAAATTTTATTTCACACCACAGAAAAAATGGCGGGTGCGATCCTGCATGAGAAAACAGTAAATTGTGTGATTCCCACGGCGAAAGTGAGTCTCACAGCGAATGTGTGAGGGTTGGCAGCCCTGAGTAAAGCTAATAAAGTATTTCATTGTACAGCTATTGTACCACACCTATAGTGAAACAGAGTAGTTACTGGGTGTTTGCTGATGTTTTGCTACTTTGAGACTTGGATGACTTGTTTTTATCGAAGGAAGCATGTGTGATGTGTGTGAGAGTCAATCAAAAATCCTAAACTCACTAGCGATTCCACATCTGAATAGTTAGAAAGATTTTTTGGCAGGGTCTCATTGAATCCGGTAGAACATGACCCGAACAGAGTTCATACTGGTTGACCGACAAATCTGTCCGTTTTAAAGCAGAGTTGTGCAGTTTTGCGAAGAAGGATGGTCAAAAATCCCTCCATAAAGATAACCAACATAATGTTATATTACAAGTGATACCCCGACAGAATGGGGTTTGTCTTGAGAACCTATCATCTTCTGAGTATTTAGAAAAGGCCAATGAAAATTGGCGAATGAAATTTGCATGCCGGGCTCCTCCCCGGATGTCCGGGTATAAGAGGGAAGCCGGCGTGCTCATTCATTCACCTTTTGTTCTTCAGAGCCTACGCATCTGATGAGCAGCTTCCAGATCTTCGCTGATCTTCCAGTTCTTCGCTGGTTTTCTGCTGGAATCTACGACGTGGTGCAGCGGACGGTCCCTTCCTGCAGCGACTTTCCCCTGGGCGTCTCGGCAGTTCCAGAAGTGTCTGAGCACTTTTTTTCTAAAAGAGCAAATTTCTCCAGCGTGGCATGTCCCGCTGTTCTCTTGGGTGCGACGCGCTCATTGAGGAAGGGGATGGACACGATGTCTGTCTCACGTGTTTGGGTCTCCAGCACGCTGAGGCAGCCTTCGTGGATACATCTTGCCCGCACTGCGGGAGGATGCCTATCCAGACGTTGCGGTCACGGGTGGCTGTATTCTTTATGGGTAAAGCCACCACCTCGTCTGTTACCCGATCCGTGACGGCAGTGACTACGGCCCTGCCGCCCGTTTCCGTTAACACCGGGGGTGATATGGGGATCACCGTGAACGTTAGACCGCCAGCCACAGGCTCACGGACCGTTCACGCCCCGTCACGCTTGTCTGACCATTCCTTAAGAGGCGGTTCTACCCCGTCTTGTTCCTCCGTCACGTACTCGGAAGTGCGTGACGAAGATGAGATGTCGATCGTAGCATCGGAGGGCGACCTCTTGGCATCCGACCCCGACGATTCCTCGGAGCTCCCTCCCCCGGGGGGTCGAGCCCAGGAAGAAGCGGACGTTGAGATGTCAACCATGCTCTTCCGGGCCGCCGCGAGCATTGGGCTGCAGTGCACAGCACCGCCTTTACCCCAGCGCTCGCGGTTGGATACGTGGTACCTGGGGTCTGAGCGCGGCTCCAAGCCGCGCCCAGCGCCGGTCCCGTATTTCCCGGAGGTACATGAGGAGCTGAGTAAGACTTGGAACGCGCCCCTCACAGCTCGTTCCAGTCAGAAAGGCTCAGTCGCCCTTACTTCCCTCGATGGTGGGGCGGCCAGGGGCTACGTCGAGATCCCCCAGGTGGAGCGTGCTGTCGCGGTGCACCTATGCCCGCAGACAGCGGCCACCTGGAGGGCTCGGCCTAGACTCCCATCCAAGGCGTGTAAGTTTTCGGCATCGCTGGTGTCGAAGGCTTACATGGCTGCGGGTCAGGCCGCCTCCTCCCTCCACGCCATGGCCATCCTGCAGGTGCACCAGGCCAAGGCGTTGAAGGAGCTCCACGAGGGTAAGACCGACCCAACGGTTATGCAGGAACTCCGTACCGCCACCGATCTCGCTCTACGGGCGACTAAGGTGACGGCACGGGCCTTGGGTCGGGCGATGTCCACCATGGTGGTCCAAGAGAGGCACCTCTGGCTCAACCTTGCGCAGATGCGGGACGCTGAGAAGGTTCGCTTTCTCGACGCCCCCATCTCGCAGGGAGGGCTGTTTGGTGACACCGTTGAGGATTTCTCTCAGCAGTTCTCAACGGTGAAGAAGCAGACGGAGGCTATCAAGCACATCTTGCCCCGCCGTGACTCGGCCGTCGTCAGGCCTCCGAGATCCCGAGCGGCGTCTGCTTCCCGGCAGCCCCGGACCTCATCGACTCCGGATCCGGCTCCAGTGCCCCCTTCTCAGGCTGCCTCCCGGAGAAGGACGTCGAAGAGGAAACCGCCTCCCCGTCAGCAGCCGTCGCGGAAGCAGAAGCGGCCCTGACGGAGAGACCCCAGGGAGATTGAGAGTACCATCGGGCCCGATTCCAGCCATCACATCGCTGGATCGGAGAGGGACGGTTCCTGCCCCGTCCTTCCATCAGCTGGTCCCCCCCGGGGGGCCAGCGCCCACTTCCTCACGAAAGGAGCTTCCTCTCTCTCTGGGTATTCACAGCCGTTCCCACCCTCTGGTCGACGGTGGACGGCAACTCGACGTTGCGTCATGGCGAAGCGCAATGTCGAGTATAAACACTGGCCTTCAGCACTCTCAGACAGACAGTGCGTCGAGCCAGACAATCGCCAGGCAGGAAAAACAGCAGAGCCGATCTCCTCCCCGGGGGTCCGCCCTCGGCAAGGAATCCGTACTGCTAGCCATCGAACCACCCTCCGGGGGGACGATGAAGCAGATCACACCTCTAGTCCCCCTGTCACAGTTCCTGGGTGCCTGGTCTCAGCTTCCCAGACTGTCAGGTTGGCTGAGGAAGACGATCCGTCTCGGCTACGCGATTCAGTTCGCGAAACGTCCGCCCAAGTTCCGGGGCATCCTCTTTACCTCAGTCAGAGGCAGGGATGCCCCCGTGCTTCGGGCGGAGGTCGCCTCCCTTCTGGTGAAGGGAGCGATCGAGCCCGTCCCACTGGCCGAGATGTTCAGCGGGTTCTACAGCCCGTACTTCATTGTCCCCAAGAAAGGCGGGGGGTTGCGCCCTATCTTGGATTTGCGTGTTCTGAACAGGCACCTACACAAGCTGCCTTTCAGGATGGTCACGCAGAAGCGCATCCTGGCGTCAGTCAGGCGTCAGGACTGGTTCATGGCAATCGACCTGAAGGATGCGTACTTTCATGTCTCGATCCTCCCTCGACACCGGCCGTTCCTGCGGTTCGCGTTCGAGGGACAGGCATATCAGTACAGGGTCCTCCCCTTCGGTCTGTCCCTGTCTCCACGTGTCTTTACGAAGGTCGTGGAGGCCGCCCTTCTTCCCCTCAAGGAAGAAGGTGTGCGGGTACTCAACTATCTCGACGACTGGCTCGTCTTGGCTCACTCGCGAGATCTGTTGTGTACACACAGGGACCTGGTGCTCCGGCACCTAGATCGGTTGGGGCTACAGGTCAACTGGGAAAAGAGCAAGCTCTCCCCCGCGCAGAGCATCTCCTTTCTCGGTATGGAACTCGACTCTGTCTCCATGACAGCACGACTGACTACAGAGCGTGCCCGGTCAGTGTTACGCTGCCTGAAGGTTTTCAGGCAGCCGGCGGTCTCCCTGAAACATTTTCAGAGGCTCCTGGGGCACATGGCATCCTCGGCGGGGGTGGTCCCCCTCGGGTTGATGCACATGCGACCGCTCCAACACTGGCTACAGAGTCGGGTTCCTTGGAGAGCGTGGCACACCGGCAGCAGGCGTATGGTCATCACGTCCTTCTGTCGGCGCACCCTGACCCCTTGGTCGTCGATGGCCTTCCTACGGGAGGGGGTCCCCCTAGGGCAGGTATCAAGACACGTCGTGGTAACGACGGATGCCTCCCTTCAGGGCTGGGGTGCTGTGTGCAACGGGCACGCAGTAGCGGGGCGGTGGACGGGCCCCCGCCTGCGATGGCACATCAACTGCCTAGAGTTGTGGGCTGTGCTACTTGCGCTGAAGAGGTTCCAACCCTTCGTGCAGGGCAGACACGTGCTGGTCCGGTCGGACAGCACAGCTGCCGTGGCGTATATCAACCACCAGGGTGGCATTCGATCACGGCAGCTAACACGACTCGCCCGACGCCTCCTCCTGTGGAGTCAGCAGGTGATCAGCTCCCTGCGAGCCATACACATCCCGGGCGACCTGAACCAGACAGCAGACAGGCTCTCTCGTCAGTGGTCACCTCGCGGAGAGTGGCGACTCCACCCTCACGCGGTTCAGCTCATATGGGAGCAGTTCGGTCGGGCGCAGGTGGACCTGTTTGCCTCCCCGGACTCCACCCATTGTCCGCTTTGGTACTCCCTATCCGACGGTCCCCTCGGTACGGATGCCCTTGCGCACAGCTGGCCGCGGGACAAGAGGAAGTACGCCTTCCCCCCAGTGAGCCTCATTGCACAGACCCTGTGCAAGGTCAGGGAAGAGGAGCATCAAGTGCTACTAGTTGCGCCCTATTGGCCCAACCGGACTTGGTTCTCAGAGCTGGTGAGCCTGACAACAACTCCCCCCTGGCCGATTCCCTTGAGGAAGGACCTCCTTTCTCAGGGGAAGGGCACGTTTTGGCATCCCAGGCCAGACCTCTGGAGCCTCCATGTCTGGCCCCTGGACGGGACGAGGAGATCCTGAGCGACCTACCCCCGGCGGTGGTAGAGACCCTCATACAGGCTAGGGCTCCGGCCACTAGGAGACTGTATGCCTTCAAGTGGCGCATCTTCTCGTCTTGGTGCTCTTCTCACGGAGAAGACCCGCAGAGATGCTCGATCAGGTACGTACTGTCCTTTCTCCAGGAGAGACTTGAGAAGAACCTCTCCCCTTCCACACTGAAAGTGTATGTTGCCGCTATAGCCGCACATCACGACCCAGTTGCTGGTAAGTCTCTAGGGCAGCACGACCTGGTCACCAGGTTTCTGAGGGGCGCGAGACGATTGAATCCGCCTCGCCCGCACCCCGTACCCTCTTGGGACCTCGAAGTGGTCCTGGAGGGCCTCCAGAGGCCCCCCTTCGAGCCCCTAGGAGAGGCCGATCTTTCTCGCCTGTCGATAAAGACGGCCCTCCTGGTAGCGCTCGCCTCCTTCAAGAGGGTAGGGGACCTACAAGCATTCTCTGTGTCCTCGGGTTGCCTAGAATTCGGGCCTGGAGACTCTCAAGTTATCCTGAGACCACGGCCCGGCTACGTGCCCAAGGTTCCCACCACTCCCTTCCGGGACCAGGTGGTGAACTTGCAGGCGCTCCCCACCGGGGAGGAAGACCCAACCCCTTCCGTGTTGTGTCCAGTACGCGCACTGCGCCTCTACTAGTAACCTTCGCGAGGTTCTACAACCTCCGCGTTGAACCGGTGTCAGCCCGCGTCCTGCAGGGCAACAGGTAGGACCGGCAGCCGTTGGGCGTACGCCTGCGGAAGCCCTTCCCCCTTCGGGGGGAGCAGTGGCGTTCCAGCCTCACTTCTTTCTCCTCGGGTAAAGAACAGGCATTCCATCCATCACTAAGCACCCTTCCAGGGGACAGGCTGGGCAGAGCAGCCCTGCCCCCTTAGGCCGGGGAACAGTTGAGTTATCTCCCACATAGCTCTAACCGGACCTAGTGCTCCAGACGTGGTAACACCCCCTCCGTGGGCTGTTCCGTCTGATGTATCCTCATGAATGGTTCCCACCTTGGCAACCCATGACCTCCCTAGGTGGACTCCACCTTGCGGTTAACTCCTGCAGTCCGCACTTTCCTCCCATGAGTTCTCCCCTGATGGTGAGACCATGTGGTGTCTCCACTAATTCCTCCCTACGGTAGGTAGTGACCTCTGCAGCGTTTCCCCCCACTAGGGGGGAATAATGCTTACCCAGTGGCCCGTACGGTGCCGGGCGGCTTCTCGCCATTTAGAGAATCAGGCCTCCGCCCGTGACGGCCGGTGTTAGGGGGCTTCCCAACTTTTTTGTGAAAAGCTCTGGGTCCCCCTTCCTCTCCACTGGAAGGTCATAATTTCGCGCTAGCGTGTTCGTCTGACTCGCCCAGGCCAGTCAACGTCGCTCCGCAGAGATTGTGACGCGGCTCAGTGCTGTGGCGTATTCCATAGGAACCCCATTCTGTCGGTTCGACACAACGTCTCGTTCCCTCCATCAGGGAACCGAGGTTACATCCGTAACCAAGACGTTCCAATGTCATTAAAAATTCTGCCCCTGTGTGAATTGTGTTCCCTTAGGAACCAATCTAGTAGGTAGTTGTAATGCCTGATCACAAAGTTGTTATCTTGATATGTTGTTGTATGGCTAATCGAAGCTGCGTTAGCTTCTAGCGAGCTAAATACGTATATGTAATATATGTATGTATGTATGTAAAATATGTAAAATAAAAGCATTAAAATGACATGTTAAAATTTAAGTTTACGAAAAACATAAGATATTTTTTTTGTCAAAGCTTGATGTAACGTACGCACCAGTATTTCTGGATCAATATCTGCTTAACAAACCAAAAACATCACTATTGCTATTTTAAAATTGCCAAAATTGATTTATAAGGTTTTAACAATGATCTGAGAAGTTTTGAGATAACCAGCTTCAAACTTTATGCATTCTATTTGACTTTGTAGATAAAAGCTTTTTGTTCTCTTAAAGTTGTAAAATGTACACAACATAAAGAAAAAAAAAAACATTTTTACATGATATAATGTAAACAAGTTGTCACAGAATAAGAATATGTGAATTACTCAATTTTGACAAAAATGTCCGATAGAACCTTAATTCCAAGGTGAAAATATATGTAAATCGTTCATAGCTCATGATGTCTCAGAAGAATGCACCTTGTAATGGTAACGTGGTGAAGTGTATCCAAAATAGCTCTTGAAAGGGTTTGGGTGGAATTCTTCATCGTCTTTACTGTCTGTTAATCTGACAGTTAGAGTGACTGGTTTTATAACTCCAGGCTTTGTCTGAAAGATAAAAGATAGAAAACGTTGATAAGGAGGATGGTATATTTCACAAAATCAGCTTATACATGCACAGCTCACATTCCAGAATGTCTTAGTTAAAATATTGTATCTATGTATTATTATACGACATGACCCAGTCTGTAAAAGCCCAACTAGTCATTTTTTGTGTTTTACTGTTTTCTACATACAATCTGTCACGAATTTGGTGGAGAAGAACTCAAGCGCAGGCAGCAGCGGTGAAGGGGTTAACAAAGAAAGTTTATTAACTAATAAAACAAAACAAGAACCCACGTGGGGGGAACAAACACTATTAACAAAAAGAATCCTTACAAAAGGGGAAAACAAAAACTTCCCTCAAGGGGGCAAAAACGAGAACTAAAATCATAAACAAACAAAACTCACTATTAAAGGACACGCAGGGCAAAACAAGGCAGGGCAGGAAAACCGAGGAACACAGAGGATATAGAACTGACACCATCAAGCACAGGCGTGCACGCACGCACACACACACACGTCTGGTTTACTATCCCCGTGGGGACAGTCCATAGGCGTAATGTTTTTTATACTGTACAAACTGTATATTCTATCCCCTAACCCTATCCCTAAACCTAAAGATCGTAGAACACTTTTTGCATTTTTAGATTTTTAAAAAATATTCTGTACAATTTATTAGCTTTTTTGCCCATGGGGACCTCAATTTTGGTCCCCACGGTGACACGAGTCCCCATGTGTTGGTGTGCATTCAGATTTAGGTCCCCACCGGGATATACAAACATGAACATGCACGCACACACACACACACAGGAACAGGATTGGAATCAGCTAGATGAGAGTAAACGTTAATGCCACAAATGTACATTTATACACTTGTATTTGTTCTTGTTGACAGTTACTTTCTACATTTTGAGAATAAACTGATTAAATGAATGTTATAGGCAGTAGTGTTTTTTAATATAAGCGTTATGACATATGTCTGCAACAGTACTATCAGACGAAGCTTATACGTCAGTGTCCGAAATCGTTCACTCATTTTCATTCACTTCTTTCCAATATAGTGGACTATTTAGCATTCTCTTTAGGGAATAGGGAATGAGTGAAGTACTTTGACATACTCTATGGCTCTGCTCCAAAATCTAGTGAGCTGCCTCACTATTCACTAGACCTACATTGGCAGTATTCTAACTTAACTCACACATCATAAGAATGCCTTTAACCGTTACTCTACAAAAGCAATCATCATATATATCTGAAGTATGTAACACGACTCATGCACAACACTTTGCAGACATGACTCACAGTTGATTTCAGTGTTATATTAGCATGCATGTTGCTAAGCTAATGATACAGTATAAGTTGCACCAACTTATGTTGGTAAAATACAACTATTTGCATACATTTACCCATGTTGGAATATGCATACTTATGAATAAATATATAAATTAAATTATTAGTCCGAAAGAAGGCAACGTAATCTCACTGACAGCCTTCACATCTGAAGCTCACCTATGATGTCATACTGGCTATGTAGGCAGCTCACTAGATTTGAAACAGTGCCACACTGTCAGAAAAAAAGTACAAGACTGCACCTTTTATCTTCACTGGGGTAGTACCAGTAAATCATCCTTTTTGCACCTCTACAAAACATAAAATGTTGTATCTTTTGGGGTACATAATTGTACCCTAAAGACCTACTCTGTACCTATAAAGGTACAGTTAAAAATAGGTACACAATCCTTAGAGGTTAAGCACCCAAAAGCGGTACAATATTTTATGCTGGGTACCCGTAGAAGTACAATAAGGAACCTTTAAGGGTACCTGTAGCGAGGAAGGCGGGGCGAGAGCCGTGGGGCGAGTAAGGCGGGGCCGGCGGCGTAAGTGGCAACGAGTGTCAGCTGTGCGACCGCCGGTCCCCGCATGCCTCACGGGGGAGCTCGGGAGCATAAGAGGACGAGCGACCGGACCATCGAGAGAGAGGACCGGGCCCGGAAGTTAAGTTTGTTTATGTTCGTGTGGCCGGCAGTCGACCGTGAGGTGGCTGCCGGCCTTTTATTTGCTGAATTATTGTTTGTTTATTTTGTATTAAAGTTTGTGAAATGTTCGCCGGTTCCCGCCTCCTTCCTTCCCTTCTATTGAACTTTGTTACAGTACCACACTAGTGGTGGCTATTTTTTGAAAGTACAGTTTTGTACTTTATTTAGCAAACATGGATACATTATCATACAAAAGGAATTGCCTACCAGTGTTTTTTCAGGTACAGAGGTTTCAAAGTGCGGGTTGGCCTATAGGAAAAGAAAAGGTTCCTTTAGGCAAGACAAAAACGTCATCTACCGTACTGTAAATAAATGTACACCAAAAAATAAATACTGTATATTATACCTACTGTAGCAATTGATTACACATTTTAATGTGTAATCTGATGGTATGTAGGTATAAATGTGTTTGCTTAAGAATGAAGTAAGGAACATCTATAGCCTACTAATATATTAATTTTGAAAGCATTAATCAGACCAGGTTAATATTTTTCAGAATTCTGGTTTTAAGAGTCTGTGATATTTTAAATCCTCTTATTGCTTGCTAAATTCAATGGAACAGCTGTAACAAGTGGCTTCTTCCAGTGATTTGTGTGACAAGAAAATCTGCTACAATTCTCCAAGTGTGAAAGAAAAAAATATTTCATCGTGGCTTTCAGAATGTAAACAATGTCTAAAATGTTATTATCTTAAGTGAATTCTTCAGAAAAGTCCAGAAACGGTATGAGAGGCTGTCATGGCTGAAAGGCATTGCTATAAATGAACAGTGTCGGTTACTGAACAAATAGCATCGTAGACAAGATCTATCAATTTTAGGAAAGACAGCAAACAGACCTATTTGACATAAAATAAAGTTTGTTGGAGTTAAAATAAAATATTAAATTTTGAAACTCAGATTAGTAGAGATTTCCAAGTTCTGAAATATGTTCAGTAAGAGAGACATCCTAGTGTGTCTTCAGGAAAATCAGGTGGCCTTTCCCTGAGATCTTTTACATATCTTCAGGGACATTTCATTGTGAATGTAATCTCATAGTCATCTACTCAGGTACAGAACGCTGTGTATAAAACATTAGCAAAGACAAAATATCAGTGAAACACTTCTTATCCCAAAAGTTTTGGAGATGGAGACGATGAAGTCTGTGGCTTTGGAAATTCAGAATAAAAGGGGAAGAATAAATGAGTCAAGAATGAGAAACGCTGCCCTCTAAAAAGTGCCAGATTTCAAAGTAACCCATGAAGTGAATGTAATCAAAACAGTTCTTAGATGTTGCGATTGCAGGCCGGGTTAGAACAGCGGGGGATAAATCCCCTGTGGTACCTGGCAAAGGTTCATCAACGTTAGCCAGAATGGATGAATCAAATCATGTCACTTCGGTGCTGCTAACATAGGTGTTTTTTATTTTATCAAGAAATTGTAGATATCGTGTTATTGCATTGTACAAAGACACTATCTTTGTGCCAGTAGGAAGAAATATAACATTATAGAAATATTCTATTAGAAAATATTATATCACTGTTCGTTAAACTCTGGAATGTCTCCTGCCAGTTGTATGTGTGGAGTGCCCCTAGGTGGTACCAAACACTATGGGCCAGATTTACTTAACAAGGCAAACAAGCGTGAGAGCATGATTTCAAAAAGGTTTTTTGATGCTTTTAGATGCTTTGGGGCATCAAATACCAGCTCAAATGTTAGTAAATCACTTTGCATGATTCATTAAAATATTCTCCTTCTATATATTCTGCATCTGAAACTCCTACAAATGCATATGTAATCAGGTCAGCCGCAAAGAAAACTGTTCCCACACCTTTTTATCGCTAATGTTGAACTATTTATGTATCTTATTTTGTGCAAATGTTTTATTTTGGGGTGAATAGACCAGGATAGCACTGATTGGATAATAAAAACAAACAAGGAATGTTATTTTCTAGACAAACAATATCATTTTTGTCTTGATTGTAAATTATGCTTTTATAGATAATAATAATGAAGCTGTGATAAACCCCAGTGTCAGTGATTACATACCCTTGGTGCCTCTGCTGCTGAAGACTTCGCAGTGGCTTTGTTCACATGCTGTGATCAATAGTGAAAAATGTGATTAAAACATCAACATTTGTGTAGAAATGGAGAATGATGTAGGTCTGCTTTAAGCTGAGTGCGTAATCATGGCAGCTCACTCTCTGGATCGGGTCTTCCAGAACTTCATCGATGGTGGCGTATAGTTCTGCTGACTGTTGACGCAGCTGAGCAGGAGAGCACATCTGCACAGAGAGACATTGAACAAGTCAGCCGCTAGAAAAACCACACAATATGGTACTTTTATATGACATCATTTAAATGTTGAAGTAATATGTTGAAAACATTTCTAAATAAACAGTTCTAAATTCATTTATCAAATAATTTTAAATTGAATTTATATTTTGACTGGATTAAGGTTGCTCATTCTTAGCTCAGGAGATTTGATGGAGTTCTTAGTTTCGTTAAAATATCAACTTAGTTTCAGATGTTTCTGCTAAAACTGCTTGAAATACAAATTAAAAATAGTAAAAAAATAAAAAAGGGGGAATAAAAACAGGAAAAATAAGACAATTGTTAAAATACTAAAATACTGAGGCCCTCAGAGATTACCTAAACTATGGCAAAAATAATATATATATATATATTTTTTAAATAATACTCGAAAAGGGCTAGTGTAATGTGTTCCCTTTCTGTCGGGCTCTCGACGTTGTGTCAAGATAGAACGGGGTTTAAACTTGAGAACCTATCATCTCTGATCGTAAAAATTTGAAAAGGCCAATGAACTTGGCGAATGGCATCCGCATGCCAGTCTCTACCCCGTACATACGGGTATAAAGGAAGATGGCGTGTCTATTCATTCAGCTTTTTCTTCATCGGAACCTGTGAGGCATTGTTAATAAGCTGAACGTTTTCATCACTCTTCGAGAAAAAAAGATTCCTGCTGGATCAGCGGATTCCCCCCTCAGCGTGAGACTTTACCCTGGGCGTTTCGGCAGCAGGCCGAGGTGTCTAAAAGAGCTATTTACTTTTCTCACAGCATTGTGACCTCCCCCGTTGGGCCTGCACCTCTTGTCTGTGCACTCCGCACATCGTGTTCCCATGAGTTCTCCCCACTGGTTAGACCATGCCGGTATATCCACATGGATACCTTCCTGCAGTCGGATGTGATCTCTGTAGTGCACTTCCCCAGCTGAGGACATAACGCTTCCCAGTGTCCCTTAGGATGACGGGCAGCTATCTCACCATTAGAAAAGGAGGGCCACCACCCTGTGACGGCCAATGGTAAGAGCCTCTCATCTTCGACACGCTCAAGCTGATGCCTTACTACACACACTGGAAGGTTACGATATCACAGAAGCGCTCACCTGTGACACACCCAGGCCAGTCAGTGTTGCTTCGCTACAGGTCGTGACGCGACTCAGTGCCGTGGTATTTCATATAGGGAGGGACCCCATTTTGTCTCGACAAAACGTTGAGAGATTGACAGAAAGGGAACATCTCAGTTACGACTGTAACCTCTGTTCCCTGATGCAACCATGCTTTGCTGTACGCTGCAGCAACCGTGGCTGTTTGATTTATGCTCATTTCATTCATATAGTTTACACACATTCACTTCACACACCTATTATTACGTAGTGATTTTAGAGGTTTATAATTTAGTGCTGTTCCAGCTTTGTCTGCCAAATATTTGTTTCTGTTATTCGGATGACTTTGTTGTTTGTTTTGAAACCATTATCCGTGCCTTTCCGACTAGGGTATTTGGCTTCAGGCACATCCCTAGTATAAAACATAAAACATTGCAAGTTGTTTTTAACAGACAGTGTGGTCTCATTTTACCTCTGAATGCGGGTCCTCCCATGCAGAACAGCTGTCTGGTCTTAGCAAAGCCTCATTCTTGCTGACCTCATCATCTATGGCCTTTAAACAGAAGAAAATTACAGATATAAATGAAGCTTAAATCTTTAAACTGTATATTCTACGAAGGCATGACCTTAACGTGTGAGTACTCAGGGAAGTAGGACAGAGCAGCCAAATCTTGTGGGTAGTCTGTGGGAGTCTAATCAATTCATCCTTTTCCTTCTTTGAATTAAAATAGTCTAATATATTTAAACCTGTTCTAATGTCTTATGAGGCATGCAAGTGGGTGACGTATTCTCTTTGCCTGGCTACAGTTCCTTTTAAAAATCGACCAATTACGAACAAGCCTATTCTTTCAATCAAAAAAATCAATGATTCAATTTCACCCTCCTCCATTAGCATCCTATGACCCTCTTTAGTGACTATAGAATTACATTGAAACATTATGTAATCGCTATATAATGGCTGATATCAAGTGAATAAGATTCATTTATTAATTGTACACTAAAAAAAGTAAGGTGGATAGAGCAGCTTACCTGCTGTTCGAGAAGTAGTGTATTTGTGGGAATAGCAGCGATTGCCCTGTAAGTCGATTTGATCTTGTATGTCTGTATTAGAAAGCAATGGTTGAGATGTTATGACATCTAAAGCACAACAAGAGAACAGCTGCACCATGCACAAGAGGTGTTCAGTATGAGCAATTCAAGGTACTGGTATATATATATTTTTTTTAAATATAAACAAGAAAATGGTTTGTACTGCTTCATATCAGTTAATTCTTTTCTCTTTACATTTGGAACTGGACCAACACAAACCAACAGAAAATATTGTTTACAACAAAGTGTGGCTTTAGTTAAAATCGCAGCTAATGTTTAGACTTTGAATTCTGAAGGAGCCACATTCAAAGATGTTGATGTGTTAAACATGCATATGTCTGAACCAAATTACAAGACAACACAAAACATGCGAAATTACAAACTTGCCCTTTGCAAAGACCTACTGTTATTACATGATTGAGATGCATATAATTTTCTACCTGTAAAGTGCGAGCAGATTGGAAACACATGTCATTTATAGAGCGAATGCCATTGTTTTCACAGTGGTAGAACATGCAAGTAGCTTGCAGGTATGGTGAAATGCGCTGTACCTTTCTATTTTTACCATCTGTGCAGTCTTGGGTGCTGCCCCATAAAGAAGGAGAGGGTGATGAACAGAGAGAGTATGAGGGTGAGAGCTGACTGCTTGGGGCTGCTGGGGATGGCGTGAAACGCTCTGAGGTAGAGAACTGCAGGTACGGTTGGACAGAGGGACAAGCAGGAAAGACTGGAGGTGTATAGGACAAACAGGTGAGACCTAAGGGTCTTGGAGAGGGAGAAGCTGGTGATGACAGGTGTACTCTTTCAGTGTCACGTTTGCTGCCATTTTGGAAAGGGGTATCTTGTTTGTTTGTTATATGGCTTAAAAACAGGGATGAAGAGTTGTCATGTGGTTCACGTGATTTCGGAGAAGGAAAGGAGGAAGATTTATATGAACTCTGTGGAGGTTTAGGTAAAGAGGCTAAATGATCGGATGAACTTATTATATCCCCTCTAGCAGAGAAATCAGATGACTGTTGCCCCTGTTTTAGGCCTAGTGAATCTTTTTCAGACAATTTTTGTGATTTTAGTCTATCATTGAGAACTAATGATGCCCAAGACTGGGGATCCACAGAATCAGATGAAACTGATGGGTTTTTATCAGAGTTGCAACAGGACAAGGTGTTTGATTTAGGGGACATGGACCTTATGTGGGAGAAGGAGGTATGAGAAGGAGGGCCAGCAGCTGTAGACAAACTACTGTCCTTATGACCTGTTTTAGACAGGTAAGAAGGGGCAGCCAAGACTGTAGGTAAGTTTGGTAAAGTCAAAGGGCTGTGTTTTGTAGGTAAGGCAATGCTACTATTACTGGTAGCATGTCTACAGGAGTCAAATCTTTCTGGTGTCTTCAGTTGTCCTTTGTCACATGCATTGCTTAAAAATGATATTGCCAGAGCATTTTGGTCTTGTTTCAGAGGCTGTGGTTCTGAATCCTGGCAAGACTCCCTACAGGGCCTGTCTATAGAGGAACAAGACTTTGCTTTAGACATGTTCATGAGTGAAACCGTAGATGCTGCTGAACATGCTAAACAGGAAGTCATGCTAACTGAAGTAATAGGCCAACATGGAGTGTATGGTCTCTGTAAAGCAGAGGACAGGACAGGTAGACGACCTTTCCGGAGGATGGCAGTTAGCAGGGATAGCTGAGTTGGTGGGGGTCTGTGTCTTGCACGGGGCGAGAGGGGACAAGGTGATGTCCCCCGACTGTCACAACAGGGCGTTTCGCAAGTGGGCGACATCTGCAGCAGACTGTAACCTGGAGCCAGGGCATGTCTCTTAATTCTCACCACTGAGGGAGTGAAGGCTCCTGATCTTATGGAAGAACACGGGGAGACTGTTCGACTAAAAGGGTCGGGAGAACCATCGGGTGACAACATGTGAAGAGCTGACCAGCTCCTCTCCTTGTCCCAGCTCTCAGAGAAAATTGACTCTTTAGAAGAAGCAGGGGAGGTCAGGAAATCAATAGAGCTGGCAGGACTTAGGACCTCTTCTCTCTGGGGTGGGCTTTTTAAAAACAGACACGAGCTGACCTCAGCACCCACTGAAATGTTGTGAAAGTCTAGATGAGAAAGGTTGGGTTGTTTATTATAAATGGTTTCAGTGGTGACAGGGCTAGGCTTAGGAGTTGTGCAACCAGATTCAACATGAGGTCCAGCAAGCGTTGAGAGTGAGTTAAAGGCTAAAATATCAGCAGACTGTATCTGAGAAAGAAAGAAAAAAGTGAAGAACAATAAACAGACCTCATTGGAGCGACAGTTCTACTTTGTAATCATGGGTTGGTCTTAGATTAAACAATGCTTTTGGAAAGTAACTTGTTTAATGACAATTTTCCTTAACTTAGGTAAGAGTTTGTCTCAACTATTTCTTTCACTTTTACAGTGTAGTTCCTTATAGTAGGGGATGGTGTGTTGCACGAACACTGCGGACAGCAGCAAGGGCTCATGCAAGTGACACTGCATCGTGGCCAAAAGTTTAGCGAATAGTACACTTGGTGCATTCAAGTATTGTCAAACACTTGAACGCACTTGAATGTTACCACAAAGCCATTGCACACCATTGGGAGTTCAGGATTTTCTTTAAGCCCAAAGGTTACGAGTTGAGGTGTGTCAGTGAGAAATGTCTGTTTTTGCAATTGATGTCTGTAGCTGGTGGTAGATTTTTGTTGAAATTTAATTTTAAAGCTGTCTGCTGAAAATATCTTAGCATTGCAAGATAACAATTATTATGTAAAATAACTTTAGTGGCTTCATAAATTAATTAAAAACATAAAACACACCTGATGAAGTAAACAAACCTTGCTGTATTTTTATGTAAATCATTGAAAGGTACACCACTGTCTGATTTGAACTACTTTATGTCGTCAATGCAGCTTACCAGGTCGTCAATAGGAACAACCCAGTAGGACTTAAATGCACTTCAGTATACACCGAACACTGAGAGTTTCAGAGAGGTGGGCCTACAGTAGGTGTGTTTTCAGAAATCCAAATCACTTTATTTTACCTTGATACCAAAAGGACTCAGGTTCCACACACTAAAATGGATTGTGAAGTGTGTAATTTTTTTGCGACTAATGAAAAATATTCAAAACCTATTTGTCGACATAATTGCACCAAATCACAATGAGCATTCCTATGTACTAAAAGATTTTTTCTGTCTAAAGGCCTTAATGTTTATGTTTTTGCAGGGAACCACAGCCTCTTGATCAGCAGGGAAGACTCATTACCATGAAGACTTCCATTAGAGCAATTTAAAAGTTATTAAATAGCAATTACACCACAACTTGAATTATTAAATGAGGATTGAGCCATAATTTTTCATCTTGTGCTTTACAAACAGTCCTTAATCCCTCATTGCTTTTTGTCATCACACATATCATACGTAACAGTAACATTCCCTTAGAAGTTTAAGCAGTGAATAGCAAACAAAATTTGACCAGGACTTTGTTTTTTCCCTGGCAGAAAACACTAAAATATTCACCTCATTTTGAGTGGTCATCTTGACTGTTTCTCCAATCTTTTCCTCATCATGGTCTTGGATATAAATCACCTCAGCCTTGTAGACGCCCTTATTAGTCATGCTCTCTTCAGAATCCCCTGGCTCTCGTGAAGTCTGACACTGGAACAGAAAATGTTACTAAGCGACATCAAATCTGAAACGCCAGCTGTCCCAAAGTGGGCCTTAACTAGAGGTAGCTATTTCCAGCTCCTAAGCACCGTATGGATATGAGAGAGCAAGTGGATGCTTTAATATGTGCGTGTGCATCCCGTTCTTTCATGCACCTCTATTTACCAGAAGACCATGTCCCTCATGTATCACTCACATGCAAGTACACATGACCCAACCAGATTGTGTAAGCCCTTCAGGAAATGCCTTTCGCATGTGAGCTGTACAAACATTTCTCTGCCAAAATTTCAAACACTGAAATCCCCACGCTGCCAATCACATTTGTCTCACATTTGACATTTAAAGCAGTAGTTTACACTAAATAAAAATACTGTCATTATTCTATATGTTTTTCTGTGGAACACAAAAAAAGGAATTGTTTGAGCAATCTAGACATACAATAGAGACTGTGAAGCTGACGTCATAGCCCTATGTTGCATGTTGCTGTGGCGCCGCCATCTTGGGAGGAAAATACTCCACTGCTATTATTGTTTTGATATGTACTGTTACTTACGGAGCCCTTTTAGGGACATGGGGTGGAAAAAGTATGAAAGGGAAGAGAAAAATGTTTTTTAAAGCTTTTGCGTTATCTCGCAAAACTTTTGCGTTCTCTCGCAAACATATTTGCGTTATCTCTCAAAACTTTTGCGTTTTCTCGCAAACATATTTGCATTATCTCGCAAAACTTTTGCGTTCTCTCGCAAACATATTTGCATTATCTCGCAAAACATTCAAAAGCCCTGTTGTCCCGCTCCGTACATTAACAATGGAGCGGTTCAGAGTAGATTCCCGGACCAATAACCCGTGAGCTAAACGTTGTTATAACACAAATAACACATAATT
Source organism: Triplophysa rosa (assembly GCF_024868665.1). NCBI lineage: Eukaryota > Metazoa > Chordata > Actinopteri > Cypriniformes > Nemacheilidae > Triplophysa > Triplophysa rosa. The sequence goes on from NC_079898.1 coordinate 3,802,236, forward strand.
CCTTAGACAATGATCTACAACCTACTCTTCCTCAAAACGAGAATATAAATTGATCTCTATATGAGCAGGCGACATGGACAAGTCCAAAGAAACCGTCTGCAAAGTGACTGTAAATCCGAAAAGTGAAAAGTCATTAATAATTTAAATGTTACACACTGTGGTCTCACCAAATTCAGTTTACACATTAATGCTCTCCTGCTGAAATTAAACTGGTTTTAGTTGTACTACAGTATGTAGCACTGAAGTTAATCACTATTTTTCGTAGCTTAATGATCTTCGGGTTTTGCACTTTACAGACGATCCCTTCGGTCTTGTCTCAGCCAGCTCCTGCCTGAGATAAATACAAGGCTCGATTTGTGGAAAATTAGGTTAAAATTCATTGTTTACATTACATAGAATGAGGTGTCATTTGTGTTATAAGAACGTTTAGCTCACAAGTTATTGGTCCGGGAATCTGCGACTATAGACCAATGTTTATGTACGGAGCTAGTCTTAAATTCTGCCAGCAGGACATTAAACATGAAGTGTTTGTCAGATATGGAGGACTAAACCTGCAAAAATTATAAATAAATAAATGTATAAATAAATAAATATATAAACGAATAAATGTAATAATATTAAAATAAATAAAGGAATGAATGGTTTGATAAAACAAAATAATTCGTTTTAGCTATTATTGATCTTAGCTTTAACTTTTCTTTTCATTTTTTAAATTGATTTATTATTTTTTGTGTCCCTTTTTAATTATTTTTAATTATTATTATTATTTATTTTTAGATTATTTTATTTATCATTTCCTTTTATTTTTACATTTATTTATTTATATGTTTATTTATTTTTATATTTATTTATTACCGCATGTATTTATTTCCACTTTTATTTATTTATTCTTGAATTTATTCTTACTTTTCTGTGTCTTGTATGATAATTAGATGGGTTGGTCTTGCCTACTATTGGTTCAGCGTAGATTGAAGCGTTTGATCGATTACTCTTGACTTGTTTTGGACTAACGTCACGTCACTCACTGATCGTTTGCTTCGTGTATAACGTTAAGTAACTATGGCGGGCGCACAATTAGCTAGAGAGTTACAGCATTTAGCCAATGAAGTCGATAACCATGCATCAAATGACTTGTGTCATTCAGATTAGATGCACTTATTGATGATTTATTACAGATTGACGGCGAGATAAATGACAAAGTTCTTCCTCGGTTGTTAGCCTCTTTGCAGCACATTCAAAGTCTGTGCGAGTCAGAGGGTGCTATGGTGGTGTTACAGTTCAACTGGTGAAAATCATAAAGCACAAAATGTAATAAGGTTTAACTACACAGTGTAACGGTTTCAGCACCACCGGCCACGCCCCCCATGTCGTCACCGCCAGCTCGCTTCACCCGTTCCCTCTCCCCGGAGTTCTGAACTCAGTTTCCCAGCATGCACCGCACATCCACCATTTTTGATTAGTCCACACCTGCATCACATCATCAGGATTCTATTTAAGTTTGCACCTTTTTGTTCTTCCCTGTTCAGTCTTGTTGTCTTCACTGCAATTCTTTACCCCGATAAGTATACTTACCTGTTTTTGAAATACTTACCTGTTTTTGGATTTTTTGATATCCTGTTTTTGAAATACTTACCTGTTTTTGGATATTCCTGTTTTTGAAATACTTACCTGTTTTTGGATATTCCTGTTTTTGAAATACTTACCTGTTTTTGGATATTCCTGTTTTTGAAATACTTACCTGTTTTTGGATATTCCTGTTTTTGAAATACTTACCTGTTTTTGGATATTCCTGTTTTTGAAATACTTACCTGTTGTTTGTTTTTGAAATACTTACCTGTTTTTGGATATTCCGTTTTTGAAATAAACTCCTTTTTCTTATCTACCTCCGTGGTGTGCTCTCCGTCTACCAGAACCCTGACAGTAGACTGAACCACACCATGACCACACCACAGACTTCTCCCGGTCCTTCACCTCCAGCTCCCTCTGATCCCCTCTCTGAACTGGTCACCCTACTCCGGAACCAACCCGCACCTGCACTCCTTCCGTCTAACCCACCATCGGCGTCTAGTCCCATGGCCCTACCAACCGATATACTGGCTCCGTGGAGGAGTGTAGCGGGTTCTGTCTCCAATGTGAGCTCTACATACAGTTGCACCCCGGTAATTCTCCACGGACAAATCCAAGGTAGCCTTCATCATCTCCCTCCTGAGCGGTAAGGCCCTGAACTGGGCATACGGGATTTGGCAGGCCGGAGGACCACTTACCACTAATCTGAAGTCTTTTCTTGAGCACTTTAAAGGGGTCTTTGGCCAAGAATGGATTACCTTTCGGTGCACGATCTACTGCTGAGGCTTCGACAAGGACGCCTTTCAGTGGCGGATTATGCCCTCCAGTTCCGCACCCTTGCGCGACCAGTGGATGGAATGAGCCGGCGCTTGTCTCGGTCTACCGCCAAGGGCTACAGAACTCGATCCGATTACACATGGCCATCTACGATGACTCGGTCGGTCTGGAGGCTCTCATACAACATCCATTAGTATCGCCCAACGTCTGTCAGCCTGTTCGCCGTCATCACCCGGTACATTTCCTCCACGGGTTACGACCTCTGCTTCCCGGACTCCTTCAGACCCAGAACCCATGGATGTGGATCGTTTTCGACTATGTCCTGAGGAACGTACACGGAGGCGGAACCTTAACCTTTGTCTGTACTGTGGAGGGTCAGGTCATCGCCTAGCCGTCTGCCCCGTCCGTCCGGCTCGACCAGCGGTGAGTTCTATCCATACACCGGCCTCCTTACCTCACCTTGCTCTTACCCAAGTGGTCATTATTGCACCTAACTTCTCTGTTCCAGTCCACGCCCTGATTGACTCTGGAGCCGCCGGGAACTTCATTTCTCTGAATCTTCTTACTCAGTTGGGCTTCCCGCGCCTAAGGAACGGGAGGACCATGTTTGTGCAAGACATCCTAGGAAAACCGCTGGGCCGAGGTCGGATCACACACCATTCCCCACCCATCACCCTTCACATCTCTCCCAGGCATACGGAGAAGATCTCCTTCTGGGTACTGGAGGGGTCCACCTCCGATATCGTTCTGGGACGACCCTGGCTGATGGAACGTCAACCTATCGTGGACTGGCGCACTGGCATCATATCCGGATGGGCGGGTCGCCCCGCCAACACCAGGGTCCCGATCAAGGAGGAAACTTTCCTAAAACCGGTACTACCCATCCTAGCCACTACCGTCGAGAGTCCTGAGGTCCTCAACTCCGGGGAGGTTCCCGTAGATTATCGGTCGTTCCAGGACGTCTTCTCCAAGCTGAGGGCTACGGAGCTGCCTCCTCACCGGCCATGGGACTGCGCCATTGAGCTGCTGCCTGGGGCCACAATGCCCAAAGGAAAGATCTATTCCTTGTCCATCCCGGAGCAGAAGGCCATGGAGGAGTATATCGAGGAGGCATTACAACAAGGTTTCATCCGACCGTCTGTCTCCCCTGCCGCGTCAAGCTTCTTCTTCGTAGGGAAAAAGGATGGAGATCTTCGTCCCTGCATAGACTATCGGGTTCTCAATCGTCACACCAAGCGCTTCGCCTATCCTCTTCCCCTGATACCTGCAGCCCTGGAACAGTTACGCCATGCCACATTGTTCACCAAGCTGGATCTAAGAAGCGCCTACAACCTGATTCGGATTCGCCCAGGTGAAGAATGGAAAACGGCCTTTGTGACTCCCAACGGTCATTACGAATATAAGGTCATGCCCTTCGGCTTGGTGAACGCCCCAGCAGTGTTCCAGAGCTTTATGAATGAGATCTTCCGGGACCTGCTGGGGAAATTCGTTATAATTTACCTCGACGATATACTTATTTACTCCCGCTCTCGACCCGCTCACGTTACCCATGTCTCCATCGTCCTCCAACGCCTACGCCAACATAAACTATACCTGAAACTCAAGAAATGCCAGTTTCACCAATCCACCATACAATTTCTGGGTTATATCATCTCTTTCAACCAAGTTACCATGGATCAGGGGAAGGTGGAGGCGGTCCAGAACTGGTCACAACCCCATACGGTGAGGGAGATGCAGAGGTTTTTAGGATTTGCTAATTTCTACCGGCGCTTCATCGCTGGATTCAGCTCTATTGCAGCTCCCCTCACCGCCATGACTGGAAAAGGCTCGAGAACCCTGTCCTGGAATCCCGAAGCTCTCAAAGCTTTTGACCAGATGAAGCAAGCCTTCTGTACTGCTCCTACCCTACTTCTACCCGACCCAGACCTGCCTTTTCTCGTGGAAGTGGATGCCTCTACGACCGGGGTAGGAGCGGTGCTCTCTCAGCGGCAGGGGAAGCCTCCTAGACTCCATCCATGTGCCTACTTCTCCCGCAAGCTATCCCCGGCGGAGTTAAACTACGACATCGGGAATAAAGAGCTCCTAGCCATCAAACTGGCTCTGGAAGAATGGCGACACTGGCTGGAGAGAGCGAACTATCCCTTCACCGTGATCACCGATCACCGTAACCTGGAGTACCTCAAAGAGGCCCGGAGGCTGAATTCTCGTCAGGCCCGTTGGGCACTCTTCTTCTCACAGTTCGACTTCAAAGTGACTTACCGACCTGGCTCGCAAAAAGGCAAAGCTGATGCTCTCTCCAGACAACACTACGTCACCCCAGATTTAACCGAACCTGAACCAGTGCTTCCTCCAGCCCTGTTCGTCTGCCCCATCCAGTGGGCCCTCGACCGGGACATCGCTGAACTCCAACACCCTACTCCGCCGGGAGGTCCCGAGGGTAGGATCTTTGTGCCATCCGAGCTCCGCACTACCCTCGTGGACTCTGCTCATTCTGTTCCGGGATCAGGACACCCAGGCAGACAGCGCACCCTCTCGCTCATCTCCGCCCAACACTGGTAGCCTGGGATGACTCAGGACATCGCCCGATTCGTCAAAGGATGCTCAGTCTGCGCCATCGCTAAGACACCACGTCACCTGCCGGAGGGAAAACTACTCCCATTGCCCATACCCCAACGACCGTGGTCTCACCTCGCAGTGGACTCACCGACCTGCCCCTGTCTGTCACATTCACCTGTATCCTGGTGGCAGTGGATAGGTTCTCCAAAGCATGCAAGTTGATTCCCCTCACTCAGCTCCCCACTGCACTAGAGACGGCTGAGGCCCTGTTTACCCATGTGTTTCGCAATTACGGGCTTCCTGAAGACGTTGTGTCAGACAGGGGTCCCCAATTCATCTCCCGGGTCTGGAAGGCCTTCTTCGGAATACTGAACATCTCGGTGAGCTTGACCTCCGGATATCACCCTCAGGCGAACGGCCAGGCTGAGCGGAAGATACAGGACATCGGGAGGTACCTGAGATCATACTGCCATACTCACCAACACAGCTGGCACCGTTTCCTACCCTGGGCGGAGTACGCCCAAAACTCCCTTCGACAGACCTCAACCGGTCTCACCCCGTTTCAGTGTATCCTAGGATATCAACCTCCCCTGTTCCCCTGGTCTGGAGAACCCTCATCGGTGCCAGCTGTCGATCACTGGTTTCGGGAGAGCGAGAGGGTCTGGGACTCAGCTCACCACCACCTCCAGCAGGCTATCCGCAGGCAGAAGCTCCATGCGGACGCCCGAAGATCCCCAAACCCCCAGTATGCTCCAGGGCAACGGGTCTGGTTGTCCACAAGGGACTTACGCCTGCGACAACCCTGCCGGAAGCTGAGTCCCAAATACATCGGACCATTCCTCATCACTCGACAGATCAATCCCGTCACCTTCCGCCTCCAGCTGCCCAAACACTACCGGATCTCCCCCTCCTTTCACGTTTCCCTTCTCAAACCCTTTATTACTCCTGTTTCTGTTTCCTCTACAGACCCTGCTGTAACAACAGATCTGCCTCCTCCTCCACCACCTCTGGACGCCGCCCAACAGATCTTCAGGGTAGAGGAGATCATGGACTCCAGGAGACGGGGAGGTCACCTCGAGTACCTAATCAACTGGGAGGGCTACGGACCTGAAGAACAATCCTGGGTACCACGGATTGACATTCTAGACCAAGCACTCCTACGAGAGTTCCACCAAACCCATCCTGAACGTCCGGGTCCTCGACTTCGAGGTCGACCCCGTCACCCTGGTAGGTCCGCTGGAGCGGACCATGGAGGAGGGGGTACTGTAACGGTTTCAGCACCACCGGCCACGCCCCCCATGTCGTCACCGCCAGCTCGCTTCACCCGTTCCCTCTCCCCGGAGTTCTGAACTCAGTTTCCCAGCATGCACCGCACATCCACCATTTTTGATTAGTCCACACCTGCATCACATCATCAGGATTCTATTTAAGTTTGCACCTTTTTGTTCTTCCCTGTTCAGTCTTGTTGTCTTCACTGCAATTCTTTACCCCGATAAGTATACTTACCTGTTTTTGAAATACTTACCTGTTTTTGGATATTCCCGTTTTTGAAATACTTACCTGTTTTTGGATATTCCTGTTTTTGAAATAAACTCCTTTTTCTTATCTACCTCCGTGGTGTGCTCTCCGTCTACCAGAACCCTGACACACAGATGAGCATGTAAACCGAAGTCGCAAGCTAACGCTTTGTCAAAGTGATAGTTATAAGCAGCCTTTCGGTTCGTAAAAGTGTAAAAATTTAATGTAACATGATGTAACATAATGTAAATGAATTGACACAATGAACTTAAGTCACAAGTTAACACGGTAGTAATGACCATCGTTCTTTCACTACAGAGGCCATCAAATGGAAACCATTCCTTCTAAAAAGACGTGGTTACTAAATGGTACTCGTAAACTTTACTACATTTCATAAGAGATAAATAACACAGAGGTCACAAGTTAACACGGGCATATTCCCTGGATTCATAATTTTGATATTATTGCAAAGATCTACAGCAACTAGCCTTGCGAAATAGCTTAGTGTGATTGTTACCACAGTGACACGCTGCCTTGCTTTATTGCATGGGTACGAATCCCGTGTCAAACCGCTTTATTTACTTTTTCACCTCGCTTCAGCCGTTACGGGCGATCATACCAATAATTTGCAATCTTAACAAGAATGTCAAAATCATGTAACAAGAAAGTCTGTGTTTATTAGACATCTTAATATAAAGTCGTCTTGTGCTTTCAGAATCGACGAATCTGCTGAGGTCATTCATGCACCTCTTTGGCGGAGGACCTGTAATCGGAACTTGGTCACCACCTTAGCACCCCCTGACTCGCACAGATTTTGAAGAACTTTGTCATTTATCTCGCCGTCAATCTGTAATAAAACATCAATAAGCGCACCTAATCTAAATGACACATAGTCATTTGATGCATGGTTATCGACTTCATTGGCTAAATGCCGTAACTCTCTAGCTAATTGTGCGCCCGCCATAGTTACTTAACGTTATACACGAAGCAAACGATCAGTGAGTGACGTGACGTTAGTCCAAAACAAGCCAAGAGTAATCAATCAAACACTTCAATCTACGCTGAACCAATAGTAGGCAAGACCAACCCATCTAATTATCATACAAGACACAGAAAATTAAGAATAAATTCAAGAATAAATAAATAAAAGTGGAAATAAATACATGCGATAATAAATAAATATAAAAATAAGTAAACGTATAAATAAATAAATGTAAAAAATAAAAGGAAATGATAAATAAAATAATCTAAAAATAATTTAAAAAATAATAATAAAAATAATTAAAAAATGGACACAAAAAATAATAAATCAATTTAAAAAATGAAAAAAAAGTTAAAGCTAAGCTCAATAATAGCTAAAACGAATTATTTTGTTTTATCAAACCATTCATTCCTTTATTTATTTTCATATATTATTACATTTATTCGTTTATATATTTATTTATTTATACATTTATTTATTTATAATTTTTGCAGGTTTAGTCCTCCATAGTCAGATAGCGCAAATATGTTTGCGAGAGAACGCAAAAGTTTTGTGAGAGAAAGCAAAAGTTTTGCAAGATAACGCAAACATGTTTGCGAGAGAACGCAAAAGTTTTGCGAGGGAACGCAAAAGTTTTGCGAGGGAACGCAATGTTTTGCGAGATAACGCTAAATATTTTCTCTTCCCGCTCATATTTTTTCCACCCCATGTCCCTAAAGGGGCTCCGTTGTTACTTGTTTTGTCCAATATATGGAGAAATCAAAAGTGAAAGAACCATGGGCTTTTCCTGAACGACCCTGCGTAATGCTATTGCAGTTTTTAACACAGCAAGACCAACCTACCATAGTTATATTTCCTTATCAAACAAGAAAAACAAAACACTGCATTGAACGCACTAGCAGCAATCCTCCTAAAATGGCACAACATTCAACGCAGCGTGACGTCAATTAACAAGCTCTAGACATACATACAACAATAGTTCATAGTGACTACATTATGTCAAGCTCAAATGTTACAATTAAATAAATATAAAGTAGTTCATATAACATGGGCCCAATATTTATTCTGCTTGATAGCTTAGTGTGAGAAACAGACACATGCAACATGCCTGGCATCAGTAATATAAATAATTTTCTTTGAGAGCAGAAGGTGACATTTTGCAATAGAAATGATTTGCTTTTCAGGGTTCTAAATCAGGGTTCCTAAAATCCTGCCCTGGAGGGCAAAAGCACTGCAGAGTTTAGCTCCAACCCTGAAAAAACACCCGAGCAAGCTAATCAAGGTCTTCAGGATCACAAGGGGTGTGTCTCAATCAGCTCCCTTGTTCAGTGGTCAGGGCACTGATCAGGGAGTCAGCCATTTTTTCTCATTCGCAAAATCCTTCCAGTGCACTTTGTTCCCTAAAAATTCCCACAATGCAACGCAAAAATTAGGAAGCATCGAGGCTCCCTATGTTCCCTTACCAGAAATCATCTGACATTTTTGGAAGCTGTTTAACCGAAATCGCACGAGCCAACTTAATGAAACGCAACAGAACTTTTAAAAAGACAAACATTTATTGTATTTTATGTATAAACACACATTGCTAGACAGGCAGGGACACAATCTACAGTTAAATAGAACAATTGACCAAATTTGTGCACAGAGAATAATTGAAGTGTTTGTCATATGTACGTCAACCAATATAACAAATAAAGTCGTTGATATGTTGATAATTACTTGCTGTGAAGTATGACAACGTGCTTAAGCTGTCACGTCACAGGAAAATAAGTTAACTGTGTCCCAATGTGAAGCGAGCCAGGGTCCTTATACCAGTGCCCGGACCCGTGTACACGATGTACTGATTCACAACCTCAGGAGCTATTGATACACAAGGAAATCACATGTGAGTAAGGGGACTGGACCTCCAGGACCGGATTGGAGGAACCTAGCAAGCAATCATGGCCTCCTGAAGGCTTGGTGATATGAACTACTTTCATGACACATTAATGTCTTTTTTTTTGAGGTAACAAAATTGTTTCCTTTATGTTCTACAGAAAAACAGCATAATTCTGGTTTAGACTAACTTTGTGGGAGAGAGAATATGAGATAATGTTTGTTTTGGGGTGAATTTGTCTTGTAACTTTGGCATTTAGTGCTGGCATTTAGTTTTATTCTGACTTTTTTGTGTAGCATATGGAATAAACAACAGGAGCACACCTTGTTTGCTCCATTTGTCTGAAGACTAGTCTGCCAGTTTGATGTAACCTTGTTCTCAAAAGGCATTCTTTTCAAATGTGGCACAAAGCTGAAAGACTTGACCTTGGTTGCAAATACAGTGGTGACCTATGAAACAAAAATATTTTTAAAGTGATTATAGTACACACAGAAACTTTGTGTAGAGCACATGGTATTGAAAACAACGAAGAGCGATCAAGCTTCCATCAGCTCTAACAAATGATCAAATGAAAAATAGTGCTGTATCCAAATGAGTTGTAGCATTTTTATCCGTGTGTAGTCTGATTGGAGCACTGACTGTTACAGAAAAACTGCAGTGTCTTCACTATGAAGCACAAATCAAGGTCTGTGACAATAAAATCGTGCCACAGCATTTTATAACACCCCATTTTGCAATCATGCTTTTTTTAACATAAGAATTTAATTTCAGTTTAGCTTTTTTTAGTCAACAGAGAGCTGAGAATAATATAACAATTTAAGAATTTAAATTGTTATTAATTTGTTATTAATTGTTATTAATATTAATTTATATTAATATTTTATTGTATATTAATTGTAATTAAAACTACTCAACAGTCTACCGGAAGTTAAGTTAATGTTTGCTTATGTTGTTGCTGCTGAAACTATCTATGTCAAACTTGTTAAATTGGTAAAAATGGCCTTGCTCAAAACATTTATTTACTCACCTAAATAAATCCTAATCCACAAACCAGACATCCTCAAAAATCAGACACATTTGTCTAAAAAATGTGATTTGAACTAATTATTTCTAGTCATAAAGACATTGACTGTGGTTCAGCAAAGAAACTCTGAATAATGGTGACTTAAAGAGGCATGTTTTACCTTTAGTTTGATGTTAGCGCTGTCCTTGACATCAAACAAATGGGAAAATATTGTGTTGCAGATTGCTTTCAGGCTGTTCATTGGAGTGCACTAGTAACAATGGCTGTGGAAGGGGTGGCCCTATTCTGTAGACATTTAAATCTAACAATCAAAGATGCTTCTTCTACAAACTATTGGGTCTGTATTTTGACTTATGTTAGCAGATTTCCCAACTCATATTTCACCAACTGTTGTTTGACATGTAAATTAAAAATATTAGAAAATGTAAGGGGCACTAGCTACTGGTTGACAGGGAAGTCCTTCAGATATGAACTCTTTTACACGTAAGCTTCTTTTACACTGTAAGCATATTTATTACATTCTTGGAAGTTAAAATGCGATCTATATAATATGATAATGAAAGAAAGTCCTATCGCATCATATGTACACCCATGTGCAGATTGCAGTGCATGCGTTTATATGTATACCAAACAAATGAATGTGCTGTTTGTAATTTCATATCTTGTTAATTGTATGTCAATTTTACAAAAAAAGAGAAAGCATCACAGAAATAAACATTCTGGAAATGATAAACTGCTTCATGTGTGTTTGTGTGTTAGCTAGCTGTCTAGCTTCTTCAGAGTGATGCAGTTGCGGGGAAAGTATAGTCCGAGCTAGTTTAGTGGCGGAGTGATACAAACATTGGTGATACTGGTAGAATATTGCATGGCTCAGATTCGGATTCAGAATCAGATTCGAGAACCAGAAAAAACTGTTGTATAATGTATTTTTACTTGTATGCACGTGTATTTAAATGTCTGAAGCTTAAAATGTGGTTGAAAGCACTGCATAGATTTGATATTTGGCAGGATTGAGTACGTCTGTCTCTGTTTCAGCTGCAGGGACCAGTGTAGAATGATCACACCGATGTGATCATATCATTGTTCGCGTTAAAGTTTTTCTCGATTGCTTAAACACATTTCTTGAAATTATGCCTCGTATTCTCAAAACAGTAAACACAAATCTATAACATCTCACCCAATTCTCCAAACATCCTATTGTCAGGTCAAAATGAAGCTCTCTTCTCAAAACCATTCAAATTTGCTGAAAAAACAAACTTTTCCTGCAGACATGACACACAAGCCCTCAAAAACACCCACACTGCAACATAGTCTTAGACACTGGTGAGATCAATTCAAAACAATATTTCCAAAACTGGTAAGTTATGGTTCTCCCCCTCATAAACCTTTTCACATGAACACAAGACACAACCAATGTATACATTGGCACATTTTTATTCATTCATGTACTACACAGCACAACTGTAAAAAAAAATATTCCACCTCAGCATCCCGTCTTTGTTCTGGGTCAGGCCAGAGAATCTCGTCCACATCACAGGCTATATTGGCCCTAGCCAGGCAGCGAGAGTAAAATCCTATTGCATGCCTGATCCACACTTGGCATGCATCTATCGATATGTCTAGGCAGGCTTCTTCCATGGCCTGGAGGACGTGAGCACGGATATAAGGTTCTCAGTCATACACTTTCCACCGCCATGCTGATAAAAACTCCTCTATCGGGTTTAGAAAGGGATAGTATGCAGGCAGAAAGATGTTAGAAAACCTCGGGTTATTGGTAAACCAATCACAAACCAGAGCAGCGCGATGGAAGCTGATGTTATCCCAAACAACAACGTAGTGAGGCTGCTCTGGCTGTGCTGGTTCCCTGAGGTCCAGCTGGAACACATGCTCTCGTAAACCATCAAGGAAAGCAAGGAGGAGCCTAGTGTTATAGGGTCCTATAATGGCATGACGGTGGAGTACCCCTCGTTAGCTGATAGCTGCACACATAGTAACATTCCCTCCGCGCTGACCAGGGACATCTACGATAGCCCGATGGCCAATTATGTTCCTTCCCCTTCTCCTTCTTTTGGTCAGGTTGAAACCAGCCTCATCCACAAAGATAATTTCATGGGGAACAGGCCAGCCTTCAATCTCAAAGATTATCTGCAAAACACATGAAACACAGTAGAGTAAATCACTACCCTGAAGCACAGTTCAAGAGGAAACAAATGGCAGCATAAACTGCTATACTGTGATGGGACACAATACTTTATACGATATCAAAACTCATACCTGAACATATTCCACTCGTTGGTCTTTCACTCTGTCAGAGTTTCGTTTGAATGGAACGCGGTACGCCTGTTTCATCCGGAACCGGTGCTTTCGGAGGATACGATCAATTGTGGAGAGACTGATGGCATTTATCCCTCAAAAATGATGATTATCCTCAATCACTCTCCTTTGAATCTCTCGCAGGCGGATTACATTATTGGCAATGACCATGTTTACAAGCTCCCTCTCTTGCTCCTCCGACAAAAGCCTTAGCATGCCTCCACCAGGTGGTCGTCTCTGTGTCCTACGAAAATAGAAGCACTCATTACTGTAACTGTCACACATCCTACAGGATTTACAGGAAAAATGGAAACATACTGAAACTCTATCTGTATGCGAGGCAATTTGATGCATTTCTTTATTACAGTAGCATAGTGCAACAATGTTTGCACTCTAAAGTTACTGTACGTAGCAGTCTTACTGTAAGTACACCTACCTGTTTTCCTCCCTGAAGGCTCTGATGATGGAGGTGACGGTGAAGCGACTCAAATTTGGCTGTACTCGTTGCCCAGCCTCCCTCATAGTCATACCATGGACAAGGACATGGTCAACTAAAGTGGCTCGAATTTCATCCGAGACTGCTTGTCTCCTTGCCCTCCCTCCTCCTCCCTCCTCCTCCTTCCTCCTCCCTCCTCCTCCCTCCTCCTCCTCCTCCTCCTCCCTCCTTCTCCTCCTCCCTCCCTCCCTCATCCTCTTTCTCCTTCTCCTCCCTCCTTCTCCTCCCTCCCTCCCTCCCTCCCCTTCTTTCTCCCTCCCTCCCTCCCTCCCTCCCTTACTGCAGCATTGTAGTCTGATCTGTGACGGTGGGGTGAGATGCAATGTGTGTAGTGTGCTGCTATCCCAGTGCAGTGTGCCATCAAGTCTCCCACCTGGTCAGCTTTGCTGTTTGGTACAGTCGCAGCGGTGGCTGTGGCTGTTGTAAAGGTTAAAGAGGTTATTGTATGAGCGTTGTGGGCATTGTTGTGAGTGTCACATCATCGGGCAGGAGTTCCAAATCATTTCAACTTGAAAAAAAAAACTATTTTTTTGTGGGAACTTGCGCTTCTTGCCTTTTATGAGGAATGTGCATGCGTGGCCTTAGTTGGGTTGTTTTACCATTTACTTTAGGGTGGCGTAGTCACTACTAGATGGCTGCCATGCTACAGTACCATAGCCCTTTAATAGAAAGTTTAAAGACAGATGCAAGATGGTTTAAATAAAGTGACTCTATACTCAAGGCCTTCTTAAAGCGTTTGATAGTCACTTTTCTCAAGCACTGCCTCATTCTTCAAGAATGCTACCACACAGAGGCTTTTAATTGGATCATCTATATTTGTGCCAGTTCTCTCTGTAATTTTCAAAATAACATGACAAATTATTTTCAGTTTCTTAGTTATCGTTCTGTCCGTTCACTTGTGAAAAACATTTTACAATATGTTTAAAGGGTACCAAACCAGCAATTAATTATAAACTAGGATGCAAGGAACACAAGTACAGCAAATTGATTTAAAATAATTAACTCCTAATTTAGTATTTAGTTATGCCTTGATATGAGTAGTCAAACGGATCGATGCCTGGCAGCTCCTCTTATCTTTTAAAGTCAATAAACTGCATATTGACATAATGAAGACTCAGTAATTAAACGTAAACAACATATGTTACTGTTTCTGTTTTCGCCATGCAGGGACAGACAATCTCCTATGTCATAGTAATCAATAAATATGGGTAAAAAATACTGATTTGCATACTGCATGCCTGTGCAGTGATAATACACGTACAAAAAAGTATGAACATATTAGCCCGGTTCTGTCAACCTTGCACTGGTTACCTATAAAGCATCGCGTTAACTTTAAAATCTTGCTTATTACCTATAAAGCCCTACATGGTTTAGCTCCTCAGTACTTGAGTGAACTCCTCTTGTATTACAGTCCTTCACGTGCATTAAGCTCTCAGGCGTCCTGTCAGTTGGTAATACCTAGAATTTCAAAATCAAGTGCAGGTGGTAGATCTTTTTCCTATCTAGCGCCTAAACTTTGGAATAGTCTTCCCTGCACTGTCCGGGAGACAGACACATGTCACGACTGGCGTGGAAGAACCCAGATGCAGGCAGGCATGAAGGGGTTAACCCCTTCATCCACTGCCTGCCTGCAATTGGGTTCTTCCACCACGAATCGTGACACACGGATGCGCAAACACACGGACACGCACACACACACACACACACACGCACGTACACAGACAAGTATGCACAGACACGCACGCACAGTGAGAGCACACATTTAAGATAAGGGAGAGATAAGCACATGTCAAATATAACAGACTATAAATTCCTGTATGCAATATTAATTAAGTAAAACTTTAAAATTCTAAAGCAGCCCCCGGCCAGGCAAAAAGTGCAAAAAACAGTATGCAAACGGTGGCGAGGAAACCAAATCTCTAATCGAGAAAAAAAAACTCAGGAGAACGCAGGCCCAACCAGGGGATTCCAGTTCCCCTCTGGGAAAAGTTGCTGCCTCTGCACAAGCTTGACAGAGCTTGCACAACAAGGCTAAATAAAAATAAATAAACTTACTAATAAGGTAAATTATAGTTTAAGATTATCATTAATAATCTAATAGCATTTGAAATTTTGTGGTGAAGACGTGTCAAGTGACCGCGCCCTTCTTTATCCAGCTCCATCATCTCAGCTCTTGTCAGGTCGCCACTTTCCATTCACTGCTCTCCCATCAGGTCAGGCCAGGCCATAAACTGCATCCTGCTCGCTGTGGTAACCTTGGAACAATGCGACAAGACTGCCTGAGAGTAGAGTACTGTTCTGCACTCTTTGATGCAACAAGTAAATCAGTTGTGTTTTTGGTTCCGGTTGATCTAACTAATGCAGCCTAAACCCCCAGAGGATTTATATTATGGAAGTGTAGTGTATGCAAGATTAAAAAGATGCGTCTTTAGTCTAGATTTAAACTGACAGAGTGTGTCTGTCACGACTCTGCTTTATCTTGTCATGGATGTCTTGTGGCAGAGTCGTGGCAAAGCCTTATGTTTAGTGTGAGAAGCCATGGGGTGTTTACCTTTTTGACATTCCATGTGCTTTCTCGTGTCTTGTCATTGGCCCCGCCCCTCTCGTTTCATGTATTGCTTCCCTGCCGTGTCTAATGTTTCCCTCCTGCCCTGTGTGATTATCCCTCGTTTGTCTTGCCTTTAAAATGCCCTCATGTTTTTTTGTCCTGTGCTCGTGGATTGTGTATGTATGTGTACCCTGTACCTTGTTCATGCATGCCAGTGGTTTTTGTGCCTCGGGTTATGTTCCTGTTTCCTGGTCTCTTCGTTTATATTACCTTGCCCTGTTTAAGACGTTGTGTTGTGTCGTGTCTAGTTTGGTTTTCTTTTTGCCCCATCGAGGGAAGTATTTTGTTTCTTGTTTTATATTTTAGTTCATCTTGTTAGACACCCCCTTGTGGGTATTTCCTTTTGTTAGTGTTTGTCCCCTGTTTAATAAAAGTCTTGTTTTGTTAACAAAGGATATTTATTACAAAAAACACAAAACAAAAACCCACGATGGGGTGCAAAACAAAACAGGAACTAGGAACACAGAAACAAAACAAGAAAATAAACAAAACACTTCCCATGAGGGGGCAAGAAACAGAACGACACGATAAATTAACACGAGGCAAAACTGGAAACACTCACAAAATCCAACAGACACAGGGTAAGTACAGGAACGATCCACGGAAAACATGCACATACACGGTACAATCCACAAGCACAGGACAAAGAAACAAGAGGGTATATATAGGCAAGACAAACGAGGGATAATTACAGAGGGCAGGTGGGAAACATTTGACACAGGAGGAAGGCAATACATGAGACGAGAGGGGCGGGGCCAATGACAAGACACGAGAAAACACATGAGAGGTAAAAACAAACAACTCATGGTTTTCTCACATAAAACCTAAGGACTCTGTCCCGATCCTGCCACACGACTAGAATTTCATAAACAAGACGGTGGTACCGTGACACCGTGTGTGTGTGTCTATGTCTATGTGTGTTAGTACGTGTGCATATTGTGTGTGTGGAGTGTTTTGTATGTGGGTATGTCTGTCTTCTGTGTTTTCACCTTTTTCTTGTTTTTACAGGTACAACTTCAATTGTTTTGCTTATAGTCAATATGTCTCATGTACAGCTGCTTTGTAACAATGAAAATTGTAAAAAGCGCTATATAAATAAAGTTGAGTTGAGTTGATAAATGGTGAGTATAAATAGCCTTTTCCATTAAATGTTGCATACAGTAAAGTGGTAAAATGTTAAATGTTGTAAAATGTACGTCTTTGGCTCGGAAAAAATAACACATGCGCAAAGCTTATTAACTCAGGACCCAAGAGAATAACATAAAAATCCATTTCCTGAAAATACTGTAGTTTGTCCTTAGACAAATAAGTTTGTTACAATTAATAATTTTATACTTTTCTCAAACCTGTAAGTTAATTAAATGCACATGCAAATGCAAATATCCCCTCTAGACATTTGTAAACAATGTAAATGATAAGCCTCAAATAAATTCTGTATTTTAACTTAGACATTTTAATGTTCCCTCTGTCACGGCAGCTGTCTAAAAATAGATTGTAAAGGCCACCCATGACCTTCTTGTCAAAGAGATTTGTGGCTCAAACAGAGATATTGCGTATGGGTGCACCAAAAGTACAAGACTGGTTCTAGAATGCAACTTGCCTTGTTTGATCAAAGTTTCTGGTTCAGAATCCCTAAATGTCACTTCAGAAGGATATGTTTTAGAGGTTGACCAATTTATCGTTTTTGCCAATTAGTGAAGTGAAAGTGAAAAGTGAAGTGAAAGTGACCTATAATATGGTGACCCTTACCTGAAATGTGACCTCTGCATTTAACCCATCCAGAGAGTAGTGAGCACACGCACAGCAAGTCGTGAACACACGTACACCCGGAGCAGTGGGCAGCTATCACTGCAGCGCCCGGGGAGCAAGTAGGGGTAAGGTGCTTTGCTCAAGGGCACCTCAGTCGTTACCCGCCGGCTTAAATTAATCAGCCCCATAACAATAACTATCGTTAATCTGCAAAAATCCCCACCAATAGTTTTTTCCTGGTTGCATCGCTGTAGCCAGGGTTTGAAAATTAGTGAGGTCCGGGGTGGAGTGTGAATAATTCTACCTAATATTACCAATAAATGCTATAAATGATTCAACTTCAATAAATATAATGATTAATAAAGTTAACAAATTATAAACTTATATCTGTGAACAGGGCTTAATACTGTAGCTAGTGGTTTTCCAAAACAAGGCTATCGCTAGAGCACCTCCTGAGGTCGGGAAGTCAGGTTTACTCTGTTACTCCGTCACTCAGCATTTTCATTGTGAACAACTTTGTTTTGGTGAAATGATTTTATATGATTAAAGTTGGCATGCTGTGCCAATAATTCATATATAATGTGTGAATATGTATTGGTTTAGGTTGAATGTATGGTTTAATGTCAACCGTATTGGTTATTATATGCATTGGTATAACCACACATATATCGGTTCAGATACATTGGTAAACATTAGTCTCCTCAAGTATACATGGGTTTGTTCAACATATTGGTTTGTTCAATCATATATTTGTTTGGATACATTGGTTTGTTCAGCCACAGTATATAGATACATTGGTTTATTCAGCTACAGTATATAGATACATTGGTTTGTTCAACCATATATTGGTTTAGATACATTGGTTTATTCAACTATATATTGGTTTAGATACATTGGTTTGTTCAACTATATATTGGTTTGAATGCATTGGTTTGTTCAGTTATATATTGGTTCGGATACATTGATTTGTTTAAGTATATATTGGTTTGGATACATTGGTTTGTTCAGTTATATATTGGTTTAGATACATTGGTTTATTCAACTATATATTGGTTTATTGGATAAAACACTTTTTTTAGGCAAAGTTACTAAATGAGGCCCTTCTGACATGATTGTGAATATACTTATCAGAATATAAAGTGTTTACTTTTACAACATTAAAATGTTTATTTACCAAACTAAATATCAATGCACAAATATTTACAGTATTACTACATTCAAAGTTAAGAAATGATCTTATGTATAAAGGTGTGGCAAGGGAGGCGTGGTTTAGCGAGGTCTGCGCCGAAGGGAGGAGGCGCGAGAAAGACGGCGTAAGTAGGTCAAGTTCACGTTAAGATCAGCTGTGTCTCGTTACAATGATTGGTGAGGAGACGCATAAGAAGCTGCAGGAGTGAACGAGAGGCAGAGAGAGACCGGCTGGGAAAACGCATGTTACCAGCCGCAGGTACGAGGAGACTTGAGCCAAATCTTACCGTCCGTAGGACGAGGAACGTGAGACGAAGCAACCGGATTCATACGTAACCGCTATTTAAAGTTGTACGATTGTAAGACGCGCATGGGCGCGATTGTATTTTGTTTGTGATTATAAGAGAAATAAAAAGAATAAGCCCAGCCAACGCTGACCCCGCCTCCTTAGTTACAACGCAAAATTGCAATGCAGTATGTAAAATGACAATGCATTTATGTATTTAAATATACATTTAAAACAACAGATATGTGCAACATTTGGTGCAAAATGAAAATTAATAATCAACAATACAATTGGCATTTGACTGACGCTCTTATGTTGCAAAATCAAAATGCATTCTCCAAATTGATTATATATGTTTAAGATAGCCAAGCAAAACTGTAGCAGAATGATCATTCAATGTTATTTTCTCTAAATTCATTAACATTAACGGGTTGAACATTGCATTTTCATTTACACACAGTGCATTGAGTGTTGCAAAATTCAATGTGGACTTAAATGCATTTCGAGCTGGTCACGCCCCCTCCCCGATACAGCATCATTGCGTGAAAGCGGAGCCATAAGCATCATTGCTTCATACAATTCCAAATCATAAATTGGGATTGAAAGTGTTATGTATTGCTATTGTGTGCCTGGTCCTTTAAGTGAAGCCCTGACGTCTGTAGTTTTACGTGATGTCGTAGCATGTTGTTGGCGTGCATAAGCAGTGCAAGAATAAACCAGCGAGCATGGCTCGGTACTGAAGCTTTGTGTCAGACGCATTATTTTACATGGTGTCAGAAGTCTGTAAGGAACATATTAATTATGGCATCGTCGCAGTTCGAGCACCCAGGAATCGACTGGGATGCTCCAGATCTGTATAAGGAGTTTGAAAGATTTCGGAGCCACGTCGCATTCGTCTTTGACGGCCCGCTATCGGAGCAATCGGCGAAACAGCGTGCAGGCTGGCTGGGCACATGGATTGGCGAGCAGAGCAGAGAGATATACAAGACACTGCAGTGGAGCGAAGGTGAGAAAGATGACCCATCTAAAGTTCTGGATCAATTCGCAAACTACATAAGGCCAAGGAAAAACAAAAGAATAGCCAGACACCGCTACAAACAAAGAAAACAATCACTCACCGAAAGCTTTGATCACTTTGTGAAAGATTTACGACTTCTGCTCATGGATTGTGAGTATGCAGATCCAGATGACATGTTAATTGATGCGGTAATAGCTGGCGTCCGAGAAAAGCGCGTACAAGAGAGACTGTTGGACAAAGGTGAAAATCTAACGTTGCCAAAAGCCATAGAAATAGCTCAGCAATTTGAACTCTCACAGAAGCAGATGAAAATAGTCAGAGAAGAAGAATCTCAAGTGCAAGCTGTAAACGTAAAAGCAAAATACCAAAACGCAAATAAGAAAGTCTACAGAAAAAGTCCAACAAGATTTGTACAGAAAGAAATGCAAACGGCGCAACAAAAAAGCTGTTTAAGTTGTGGTAGAGACCCTCGACACAAATGGAACCAAGGAAAATGTCCAGCTAAAGGCTCTGTGTGTTCCTACTGTCACAAACCAAACCACTGGGTGGCAGTATGTCGTAAAAGATCGGTAAATGCAGTCAGTGCGCAGCTGCAATCAGATTCAGAGGAGGAAGACGTACTGATCATAAATCTGATGCAAGCAAGTGAACACGATGAAAATAAGTGGACAGTGGACATTGAAATTTTGTCTCAGAAGGTACCATTCAGAATTGACACCGGCGCAAGATGCAACACTTTAACTTTGAATAGTTACCAGTTACTTATGCATGAGGGTGAGCTCAAACGTTCCAATCGAGTGTTAAAGTCATACTCAAACCACAAGCTAAAACCAGTGGCTGCGGTAGACCTAGTGTCGAAACATAAATCCACCGAAATACCAGCTGAATACGAGATTGTGGATATTTCACAGGAAAATGTGCTTAGTGGTGCAACAGCAGAAGCTTTAGGCTTAATAATGCGGCTCGACGCATTGCAGTCTACAAAGAAAGAGAATATCAAGACACATCTCAGCAAAAAGGCAGTAAATCAAAACGTACCGGTTGGACTAGATGAATACCCAGAGCTGTCTCACACTACTGGAACCTTGCCAGGCAAGTACACAATAAAAATAGATCCAGATGCAAAAGGTGTGGTCCATCCAGTCCGCAGACAACCAGCAGCGCTAAGGAAAAAGATAATTGAAAAACTGCATGAGATGGAAAGAGATGGACACATCACTAAAGTAAACCAACCAACTGAATGGGTGAGCTCAATGGTAGCAGCAATCCGAAATGAGAAAATAAGGATCTGTATTGACCCGAGCGACCTGAACAAAGTCATAAAGCGGGAACATTACCCAATGCGTACCATCGAAGAAGTGGTTTCAGCAATGCCGGGAGCTAAAGTCTTTTCGGTCTTGGATGCAAAATCTGGCTTTCTGCAAATAGAGTTGGATGAACAGTCATCACTCCTGACAACATTTAATACGCTCATTGGAAGATACAGATGGCTCAGGCTTCCCTTTGGCCTAAAATGTGCACCAGAAATATTCCAGCGTATTATGGATGAAATGCTCGAAGGCATCAGTGGAGCTATCAGCGTCATGGATGATATTCTCATCGCAGCTCCCTCAAGGAAGGAACACGACGAAATACTACGTAAGGTAATTCAAAGAGCCACAAGCTACAATCTCAAGTTAAACTTTGACAAATGCCACATCAGACAATCATCAGTACCCTATGTAGGACATCTGATAACATCAGAAGGCCTGAAAGCAGACCCATCGAAAACAAAGGCTGTCAAGTTGATGACAACACCAACAGACAAGGATAGTGTTCGTCGTTTCTTAGGTTTCGTCACATATTTGTCGAAATTCCTGCCTAACCTCAGTGAAGTGGATGCACCGCTAAGACAACTTCTAAAAGCTGACGTTGAGTTTGCGTGGCAACCGGCACAACAACAAGCCTTTGACAAGCTTAAAGACTTATGTACGAAGTCTCCTGTGCTACATTTTTTTGATCCAGCAAAGTCAGTGGAGATTTTTTGTGATGCCAGCAGCAATGGCCTTGGTGCGGTCTTGCTGCAGGACAGTCATCCTATCGCTTTCTCATCCAGGTCACTGACGGATACAGAAACTCGCTACGCGCAAATTGAGAAGGAGATGCTCTCAATAGTCCATGCTTGCGTCAAATTTCACAACTACATATTCGGAAACCACGTCATAGTGTACAACGACCACAAACCACTGGAGGACATATACAGAAAGCCTCTGCTTTCCACACCCATGCGCATACAGAGAATGCGCCTCCGCCTGCAATGGTATGATCTGACTGTTAAGTACAGAAGAGGAAAGGATATGGAACTGCCCGATACACTGTCCAGAGCACAGTTACCTGGAAAGGATCCAGAGGTAGAAGGCCTAGAGTGCGTCTCTGCGCTTGACTTTGTCTCCGTTAGCGAGCAGAGATATTCTGAACTCCAAGTCTGCACAAAAGTAGAGCTCAGCTGCCTTCAGCAGACAATCACGCAAGGCTGGCCAGACCATAGGCGTGATGTGCCTAATGTAGTGCAACCATATTGGGACTCACGAAGTCAGCTCTCCATGTTAGATGGCATTGTTTACAAAGGCCTGCGTATAGTGGTACCTCCCTCCATGCGAGAACACATGCTTAAGCTCATACATCAGTCCCATTTAGGAATAGTGAAGAGCAAGCAGAGAGCCCGCGAGGTCCTATACTGGCCAGGTATGAGTTCTGAGATTGAGCAAATGGTGAAAAACTGTAGTAAATGTGCAGAATTCCAAAACCGACTGCCTAGACAACCACTCAAACCAACAGAAACACCAGGCCTTCCATTTGAAGAGGTAGCTTCTGATCTTTTTGAGTTTGAAGGAGAACACTATGTTCTGCTAGTGGATTACTACTCAAAATACATTGAAGTGGACAAGCTGAAAAACTTACATTGCCGTGCAGTTATTGAAAAGCTCAAAGCTCAGTTTAGCAGACACGGAATTCCTGCCATCCTTCGTTCGGATAATGGACCGCAATATGCAGCAAATGAGTTTAAGGAGTTTTGCCAAAGCTATGGAATTACACACAAGACGTCATCTCCTCACACACCACATTCCAACGGTGAGGCAGAGCGAGCAGTCCAGACTGTTAAGAAACTTTGGTCTAAAGCGCCGGACAAACATCTCGCGCTACTTGACTACAGAACAACGCCAATTGAGAGAGTGAATCTGTCTCCAGCTCAGCTTCTGATGGGCAGGCGGCCTCGTAACAACTTACCTGCCGCTCGTCTGTTGCTTACTCCATCGTCGTATGACCCTCTCAGAGTGAAACGTCAATTGGATGAAGGTAAAAGAATTCAAAAGGTGTACTATGATAGTAAGAGAGCAAGTGGCCCTCGCGCTGCACTGAAGCCGGGAGATGAGGTAAGAATGCAACCACACCCTGGCAGTAAAACGTGGACTCCAGGAGTTGTAGTGAGAACACACTGTGCCCCAAGGTCCTATGTTGTAGACTGTGGAAGAAAAGAGTACCGTCGCAATATACAGCATCTTCGTAAGAGCACAGCAGCTGCCAATGCGCCCCGTCACCTGCTCAGTGAGGATCAATGGTCGGAGATGCCAGAGTCATTGTTTACTGAGGAGCCAAATTCTGTGGATAATTCTGTGGATAATTCTAATTCGGCCCAAGTGACACCTACTGAACTCGAGACTACTGAAGAGTCATTGCCCACAGGACCCTACACCACCCGAAGAGGCAGAATTGTGAAGCCTCCTGTTAAGCTCTGTTTGTAGTCAGGGACAGGCGTGGTAGAGACGCCTTGTGGAAGTGATGTGCTGGTAACCTCTCCTTCCTAGTTATATATTGATGCTCAACAAGTCATTATTGTTAATAGTTGTTTAATAGTAATATGTTTGTGTTTCATGCTTAGGAGAGGAGATGTTATGTATTGCTATTGTGTGCCTGGTCCTTTAAGTGAAGCCCTGACGTCTGTAGTTTTACGTGATGTCGTAGCACGTTGTTGGCGTGCATAAGCAGTGCAAGAATAAACCAGCGAGCATGGCTCGGTACTGAAGCTTTGTGTCAGACGCATTATTTTACAGAAAGCACATCTATAATGATCTAAAGCAGGGGGTCCCAAAGTGGGGGTCCCCCAGGGGATATTTTGATTTTTCTTTATATACAACAACTAAGCAGTCACATGTAAACAAACATCAAGTGAAGTGTACACATATTTTACAACTGTTTAAATAGTACAGCTGCAATGCAAATGCCATTTGGTAACTAATTAACCCCCAGAGCATCGTCCTAAAGCAGTGGTCACCAACCCTGTTCCTGGAGATCGACGGTCCTGCAGATTGCAGCTCCAACCCTGCTTCAGCATACCTGTCTGTAATTATCAAGCAAACCTGAACACCTTGATTAGATAGTTCAGGTGTGTTTGATTGGGGTTAGAGCTGAAATATTCAGGACAATCGATCTCCAGGAGCAGGGTTGGTGACCACTGTCCTAAAGTAACAATTGTGATACAGCTTTCCTGGATCAATCTATTAAACTCCCCATGCTCTTCTCTCTTCTCAAGAATAGGGTGAACCCAATATCATCTTTTTCTCTTCCTTTGCTCATTCAGGCAGAAAACAATAAACGCATATTCACTGCTGCTGGAGAAATCCATTTCTTATTCTGCTGTTGTAAGTACGTAAAGCAAACAGTACTAGTAGCCTGTATTGCTACGCGCTAAGCTTTAAGCTTTTCTTCTTCTCAGCAGCCGAAGCCTGAATAGCGGTTGAGCGCCACCTAATGTTTAGGCGTGAAATGTATTCTCCATCAGCACCATCTACCGTGCGGGCGTCAAATCGAAGAAAGGGAACATTCATTTCCTCGTTGCTATAAAACTTGGTTCGTCGGGTATTCGTTTCGCTTTTTCGCATCTCCCGCATTCTGAATGGGCCTTTAGACATTTCCTCCCCCTCGATCATAACCCCTGAGGTGATTACGTCACATTTACAACATTAGCAACTGCATTAGGTTAGGTGCAGCAAGTCTAATTAGAGCACCACGTTAAACAGTCCCATGTGCACGCAGATTATTTTTCAGGCTTTAAAGGCTCAGTGTTTGATTAACAGCGGCCACTAGCGTTGTATTATAGATTTGACACGAATCGCTCAGTCCAAACACGGCGGTGGCCACCCAGTACAAAAAGATGTCATTCTCATGTTGACGCATGGAAGATATTTTGCGGGCATTAGAAAGACTGTAGAAAGAGCTATGTCTTATATATTACATGAAATAAAAGTTTTGTGGATTTTAAATTTAAAAATAAGGATAAAAGTCAGGCAGGTGTCAGAATCACTAAGGAAGGACCCAAGAGCGGATGGTTGCTCAAAAAAGGTATTTATTAAACAAAGGGAAAAAACACAAAAACCCGTGAGAGGGCAAAAACAGTTCTGGGGCAAAGGCAGAGGCGAAGTCGGGCAGGCTAAGTGTTCCGAGGTGCTTACATTATCCAGGCGGGCAGGACAGACTCGAAGTCAGATGGGCAAGGGTCACCGAGGGGTAGACAACATCTGAGGGGGTAAGGCAAGACAGGAATCCTTGCAGAGCGAAGTTGAGATGACAGGTCGGTAGCGAGGATGCGGCGTGTGAAGACGACTTCACACTGTATTATGACCGCCCCGCACAGAGTTGGTTCACCGTCATAGGGAGGCGGGTTATTGACTCGGGGCTCGTGGGGGCGTTCCCGAGAGGCTGCAGCGGCAAACGGGAGTTCGGCTTCCGTGAGGCGAAATCTCTCCAGTTGCGAAGTCAGGTCGCGTACCTGGGTAGACAAAGTCTCCAGGGAATGTTGAACTGAGAGTAATCCCTCTTCATGACGGCCCAGAAGAACACCTTGCATCTCCATGGCCGAGCGAAGGGACGCACCATCTGCTGGGTCCATACTGGCCATTGTGTAATGTCAGAATCACTAACGAAGGACCCAAGAGCGGATGGTTGCTCAAAAAAGGTATTTATTAAACAAAGGGAAAAACACAAAAACCCGTGAGAGGGCAAAAACAGTTCTGGGGCAAAGGCAGAGACGAAGTCGAGCAGGCCAAGGGTTCCGAGGTGCGTACATTATCCAGGGGTGCAGGACAGACTCGAAGTCAGACGGGCAAGGGTCACCGAGGGGTAGACAACATCCAAGGGGGTAAGGCAAGACAGGAATCCTGGCAGAGCGAAGTCGAGATGACAGGTCGGCAGCGAGGATGCGGCGGCGATCACCACAATCGAAGAACCAGCACTCTTTCTGGGCACAAAAAGGTAATCCAGCAAAAATGAACAAGACTCAAGAAGACCTGAATGCGAGACGACAGGCAGTTAAACAAAACACAATGGCAACGAGAGACAAGACCGAGGCGGATATAAAGGGGAGAGAAAACGAAGAGATTAAACACAGGTGTGAGAGGGAAATGAGTGGTGATTGAGATCAGCTGTGCGAGAGCGCAGGAGAGAGAGAAAGATTAGACTCGGGTCCTGACAGCAAGAGCTACAACCTGTGTTATTATTATAAAGACTTTCCAGCAGAGACTCAACTCAACTTTATTTATATAGCGCTTTTACAATTTTCATTGTTACAAAGCAGCTGTACATGAGACATATTGACTATAAGCAAAATAATCAAAGTTGTACCTGCAGAAACAAGAAAAGGTTGAAAACACAGAAGACAGACATACCCACATACAAAACACTCCACACACACAATATGCACACGTACTAACACACATAGACAGAGACACACACACACACGGATGCGCACGCACACACACACAACACACACACACACACACACACACACATGTACGTACACAGACAAGTACGCACACACACACACGCTCAGTGAGCGCACACATTTAGGATAAAGGAGAGAGAAGCACAGGTCAAATATAACAGACTATAAATTCCTATATGCAATATTAATTAAGTAAAACTTTAAAATTCTAAAATTCAGGCAGACCGCGTCCTTCTTTATCCAGCTCTATCATCTCAGCTCTTGTCAGGTCCCCACTTCCCATTCTCCGCTCTACCATCAGGTCAGGCCATGAACTGCATCCTGCTCTCTGTGGTAACCTTGGAACAATCAGACAAGACTAAATATTACGTGTTTAATGATACGTGTTAGGACCCGCGGTACTAAGGTTTTTAGCAGATATACTCACAGATATCTATGGAGATACTTTCCAGCAGAGAGACATCGGAGAGAAAGATGCTTGAGAGAGAGAGAGAGCGCGTTGGAGCTGAAACTGCGAGAGCACGTATTACTCTTTTACTCAATGATGAATAAACTTTCAATTAATCACATTTGGTCCGAACCGGAGAGATCGTGCTCTCCGGTTCATCACGTATCATCCCACGATCCGTTTCACCACGATACCACGGAGAGGAAGAGAAAATGCGAGAGTTGTTTGTCCATTTAGGGCTGCTGTACAAAACATGGCGGCGAATTCAATGTATGTAGGTCCGCTTTGTATGTAGATAAATAGCTTATTCTAAGGAACAAACATAATGGTTCTAATGCATGTGCGCATTTGCGCGCAATGTTTGCATACCACCTCCGAGGATAGTGGGGGTCTCGATTCACTGGCACTGTTATTTTGGGGGTTGCGGGCTGAAAAGTTTGGGAGCCCCTGATCTAAAGGGCCATGATGAGTAGGAGTGTCCAGTTTTAAGTTTTAACTGGTACTGGTCTCACTCATTCCCTTAAAATGAAGAGGTGTAAAACTTAAATGTCATGGGCTGAAAGGTGAACACTTTATGTGAAGGATGATTAAAGCTAAATAGTCAGCAAAAATTGCAGCAATTTCAAATTTCTCACCAAAAAGTATGTTATTTAGTTACTGTACTGGTATATGTAGATGTTTGAAAAATATATATAATTCTGTATTATACTATTCTTTAATGATTTCATTACGCTGAAACAACTGAATCAAACATGGGTCATTTAACATCTTTTATGTAGGTTTCCTGGTTCATGCATTCAGTAATTTGCATCCAGGCCTGAAAAAAAAAGATTTCAAAATAACCTTATATTTAAAGTTTTTCTAAAACCTCTGACTACCCCTGTTTCTTTGGGATGCATTGTTTAGTTAGCAATATTCTGACTTTCTTTGTCTTTTCTGGATAACTGTGAGACTTTTCAACATTCAAGTATAGATTCACTACTCCATTCACCACTAAGGGGTGGGCTCCGTGGTCACTGTCAAAGGAGTCATGTCGACTTTTTCCCTTCGTATTTTTTAGTACCTTGCTTCCTGTCACCTCGTCCCTCCCTGCTGCAACTTGTCACTTCTGTGTTAATTTACTATTGTGTACAATTAATTCAGTTATACCCAGATACCCCACTTACTGTAGGAAAAACGATTTGCTATAGAAAGGGGTGTATAAGGATTGTGTTTTAATTTATTTATTTTAGCATATAATGTGCATTTTATTAACTGTGTTATACTTAATACTTTTACTGCTTATTTTAACATTATCATTTATTATTTCCTAACTATTTCCTTTATTTTAAAATAGTATTTTGGAACATAACTCCATCAACTCACCAGCACACACATAATGTCAAATTTGAAGAAAAAAAAATTGGACAAACTGATGTATAAATGAATTGTATCTAAAACAACAAAATGTATCTACCAATATATATATTTGAAAGATGTATCTAAACCAATATATAGTTGAAAAAACAATGTATGCAAACCAATATATACCTGAACAAACCAATGTATCCGAACCAATATATATATGAACAAACCAATGTATCCAAACCAATATATAACTGAACAAACCAATGTATCCAATCCAGTATATATCTGAACAAACCAATGTATCCGATCCAGTATATATCTGAACAAACCAATTTATCCGATCCAGTATATATCTGAACAAACCAATGTATCCGATCCAGTATATATCTGAACAAACCAATGTATCCAAACCCATATACTGTTGAACAAACCAATGTATCCGAACCAATATGGAGTAAACCGAACCAATATATAGCGGAACAGACCAATATATAGTTGAACAAAGCAATGTATCCGAACCGAAATATAACTGAACTAACCAATGTATCTAAACCAATATATTGTAGAACTAACTAATGTATCTAAACCAATATATAACTGAACAAACCAATGCATCTAAACCAATATAAAACTGAACAAACCAATGTATCTAAAGTAATATATAGTTGAACAAACCAAAGTATCTAAACCAATAATGCAGTGAACCAAACCAATATATACTGTAACTGAACAGACCAATACATACTTGAAAAAAGCAATGTATCCAAACCAATATATAGCTGACCGAACCAATGTATCCAAACCAATATATAGCTGAACTAACCAATGTATCCAAAACCATTATATAGTTGAACAAACCAATGTATGTAAACCAATATATATATGAACAAACCAATGTATCCGATCCAGTATATATCTGAACAAACCAAAGTATTCAAACCCATATACTTTTGAACAAACCAATGTATCCGAACCAATATGGAGTAAACCAAACCAATCGTCGCACCCAGGGGCGTAGCAAGCTTTTTTAAAAGTGCGGGGGATGGATGTGGTTTGTTTGTTAACAATAAAAACGATGAATACAATGACAGAAGGGTGCAAAAGGTATAACATACAAGATATAAAAAGCTTCCCATTTAAATGAGTGATACTAGAAAAGTATAAAAACACACTCGGAACACAGAAAATAAGTCAAAACTCTGTTGTGAAAATACACAACAGTAGACTTGCTAAAGAATCAGAAATACTTTAATAATTCCAGGGGGAAATTATTTTTGTTACAAACTCCAGATATACAAACAACATATATTATATAACCAACATGCCTGCCTACATTTGGGTTCTTCAGGATCACGACCGTGACACCCTGTGCCTTACTAGCCGCATCAGACTCACTCACTGCCATCTCAGCCAAAGCCTTGATTATGCACTCGTACTGGTTTAGCACAGTGCGGATGGCACTAGTGCGGACCGTCCACCTTGTTGGACACAGAGGTCTTATAGTGTGACATGAACCCTCACCCTCCTCAGACCTTGCAATTCCTTTAAATATGTCCTTCAGTTTACCTGACTGCCCAAACAACACTCCCAACTCATTGACCCAATCCAGAGAATTCCGGATAAATATTGAGGCAGTACAGGACCTCTGTGTAATTAGGTTAACACAGTGAGCAGCACAATGAAAATAGGGAGCCAGAAGTTGTATTTTTCTTACAATGGCCTGAGCTCCATTGTATTTGCCAGCCATATTTGCGGCCCCATCGTATGCTTGGCCACGCAACCCAGTGATAGGCAAGTTTAGGCGCTGCAAAGCATCCATGACTACTTTTGCTAGATTTTCTCCTGTTGTCAAAGAAACTTCATAAAGACCAATAAATTCTTCACGAGGGACTAAATCCTTGTCAACATATCTCAAACACACTGCCTCTTGCTCTTTTCCAGACACATCTCGTGTCTCATCCATCATCACAGAGTACTGTAGGTGTGGAAGTGATCTGATATTTTCAACTATTTCCCGCATGATCACGCTGCTGAACAAAGTCAGGATTTCATTTTGAACCATAGCTGAAGTATATACATCCTTTCTACCACATGTCAACCACTTGGTTAGAGCGGGGTCATCCTCTGATTTCTACTTCAGAACCTGTTCAAAATTTCCCTCACCACATTCATGGCCCCTAAAAGGTAAGCCCTAGCCAACATCTGCACAGCACCAACGATTTTGAGAAAACATCCCCTTGCTTCCTCTTGCTGTTTCACACTCACACTAGATAGCTGAACTTGTACTGATCGATCTTCATAGATGTGCGTTGTCATGGCTGTCTTATGACTATCAGATGTCTCATGCACAGTAAATCGCTCAAGGGCTTTTTTCCAATTTTAAAACCCAGATGAAATGAATGCTGAATCAGCATTCTTGGCAAGAGGTGATGTCTCAGAGTTAAAGGCTTTGGAGCAGTAAAAGCACAATACACCATCAACACCAGGACTCACATGGAGCCATGGACATTTCTGGTACCACTGAGTTTGAAAACTCAGAGTGTATTTGGGCAAGGGATATTTAGCAATTCATTTTGGATCTGGTTGATTGGGCTTACTGAACTGATAGCGAGTAACAGCCACGTCTGAGTTCTCTGCTCCTCTATCTACCATTTCATCTTCATCCTTATCCTCTCTGACCTCTCCCTCACTCTGTTCTTCTTGTCTGCCTGCTTCTTGTCTGCCTGCTTCTTGTCTGTCTGCTTCTTGTCTGTCTGCTTCTTGTCTGCCTGCTTCTTGTCTGTTTGCTTCTTGTCTGTCTGCTTCTTGTCTGCCTTTTCCTCTCTCTTCTCCGTCTTCCTCACTCCTGGCCACATCCTCACGTACACCCTAATCAAAACATTTGAAATGAAATTGTGAATTTGATATAAACACACCAGACATACGCGTGCACCTGGGATGGAAATAAGCACCACCCATGACACAAACACACACACATGGCCTCTCTTCCTTCATAGACCACTTTCACAAACTGTAACATTCATTTCATTGCTCACATGTGAACCTTCCTGTGCTCTCTCTGAAACTGATGCCTCCAGCAACTTCCTCTCCTAAACAAGGGTGCAGTGGTAAAGGAATAAGGTCAAACAGTTACAGCTGTGGCACTAGCAAACCTCAGTGAATATTGAAAAGTAATATCATGAAATAAATGCAAACAATATCTAATGGTAATAGGCTACTGTTGTTTAATGTCAACATTTTTCAACTTTCAGCTTTCAACTTCACTTGCAGGATTTCTCTTGAAAAAGGTGTCAATCTTCTCCTGCCTCTTTCTTTTCTGCATCTTAATGATACTGCGTGACAAAAAGACAGTGGTAAGCTTGATAGTGGCATGGGTCTGACAGGACTGTGACTGAGACTGCTAAATTTTGCTTAGTTGCGCCTTGAAAAGGGGAGATATAAAAAAAACGCCCACACAAAGCTTTTCCCCTGGTGGTATAAATAATGTAACAATTTGCGGATTTAAAAGTTTGACAATGACAATGTAGAGCACATTGCAGTACACATGACATGTTAAAAAGTAGGCCTAATTAATTTGTTGACTCTATGCTGCATTAATGTAGAACAGCAGTATTTTGCAGACAAGAGCGTGCTAACATTAGTAGCCTATTAGCTCAAGTGGTAAGGACAATGTGAGAGAAAATACATGCAAAAATGTTTAAATGTCAGGACTGTAATATGAGTGGGCAATTGGGGATTTGTCAATAATAGTTTTGTGTGTGAGTGTGCGCGCACGAGCCCCGCCTCTGCAACAGAAAGCCAATACAGAGATAACAGAGGCAACACGATCAGTTAAAATGTTAGTGACATTTTATTTTAAGTGAAGAAACTGTCAATGTAAAAACCACCTACTTATAATTTTTGTTTAAACCATACTTGAATTTAATACTTATCAATATAGTTCATATTTAGGTATTTTATTTAAAGGAACATGGTTCATGGTTCAGGCAATACTGTTTGTTGTTGTAGCTTAATAAACTTCGTTGCTATTTTACTTAGTGTTATGTTTTGATTCAGAATCAACAAAATCCAATATCGGTCGACCTCTAACATCTAACAGCCCTCCCTCAAATGTGGAACAAAGTTCTTGTCACCAGTTCTAATTACAATAACAAATTAGCACCTAATGCCTTTTTAAGTTTAGTGTGCAGGTCATTGGTGGTGTCCCAGTAACACCTGTGGTTTTGTTTGGCTTGTGCAAAATAAACAAATTATTAGTGAAAATATGTCCTTTTCCTTTGTGCAGTCATTTATTCTAAATATATATGTGAAACTTTAGTGTCACGTAACGGGGTGAGTCACAGGGATACAAAGAACGGAGGACCCAGACGCAGACAGCGGGTAAGGGATTAACAAGACATTTAATAAATAATAAAACACACAAAACAAAAACCCAAGAGGGGGTAAAATACAATGACAGTGGGAACAATATCTCCAGACTAAACACAAACGTAGACTCACTAACTTGACAGAATAAACACTTGACATAAACTCATATACAATAAACTAAACTTAACTAGACAGGAATACGAGCAGGAACAACCACGAGGACATGGAACGAACTCACCAAACAAATGACAATGAACCAGCACAGGACAGAAAACACAGGGACCTTATAAAGGGAACAAATCAAGAGGGAACAGATGTGGGGCATGAACTAATTAACAATCAATAATGAGGCAACGAAAGGGCGGAAACAGAGACAGGACCGGAGAGAGAATTGAAGGCCAACAGGGCCAAAACTCTCCCTCCACATGAAACATGGGGTTCTGCCATGGCTCTGCCACAAGACCAAGAAAAACATGACAAGAGAGGCAGAACCATGACACTTTAGCATATAAAACATACATATTGTGGCTTAGTTTCCTTTGTTGTTGCCTCTGTTCTTGTGATAAAATGAGTGAATTCTACAGAAGACCATGGTCTCTATGTGAACTGATTATTTTGTAGACATTGTTGAAAAATGAAACAAGATGAAGGGTTTAAAAAAAAGTTATTTTAATATATTTAACATTTTGTTTAGAAAAAATTAAAACAAATATGCGAAGTGCCCTTTTTTACACTTTAGCCCATGCCCCTCAAAATGTCTGTGCACATCCCTATTCATGAAACAAATTTCCCCCTTTTTTCGTGTCAGTCAGCACGACCATTTTTCATGTGACCCAGCACGACTTTCAGTCTAACATATTTTAATACGCGATATATCTCATGTATAAATATATATCAATGCAATCTGATCAGTACAAGGTGGCTCATTTCTGTGAATTCCTGTTTCTTAAATCTCATTCGTATGTTTTGTAATGATTTGACTTTGCCCCTGTGATGTTATCCCTCGTTATTGGTTGTTAATTAGTTCATGCCCCACACCTGTTCCCCTTTGATTTGTCCCCTTATTTAATGCCCCTGTGTTCTCTGTCTTGTGTTGTATCATTGTACTCTGTCGTGTTTCGTGTGGGTGAGTTCTTGGCCTGTTAAGTGTAGCTTAGTCTTGTGTAATATGTTGTAAATGTTATTTTTAGTCTTGTTTAGTGTAGTTAGTCTTTGTTCTTATTATACTCTTGTTTTACTCCCTCGTGGGTTTTTGTTTTGTGTGTTTTATTATTTATTAAAAGTCTTGTTTAACCCCTTACCCGCTGTCTGCGTTTGGGTCCTCTCTCCTTGTCTCACCTCACCCGAGATTTGTGACAGAATGATCTGACCATTCTGGACCCAGCAGACAGGGGGATCTCAGCGGGAGGGGTCGGTACTGCTGGAGGCCGCGGAGCTCCCTTCCAGGACTGAGGTTGTCGGATTCCCCTCCAGGGTTGAGGCTGCCCGTGTCCTGTTCCTGCCGCAGATCCCTGCCGGCCTCCCAGCTGGTACCCAGGCCTGTCGAGTCGACACCGTTTATGTGTTGTACTTGTTTGCTGCCCAGCTGCCAGAGAGCGCTGCCCAGCCGTCGGAGATGCTGCCCAGCTGCCAGAGAGCGCTGCCCAGCCACCGACATCCTGTCCTGTCATGTTGACATCCAGGCCTGCCCAGCCGGTGATAGCCGGCCTCCCAGTTGGCCATCCAGCCGGCGCAAGGTCCTGTCCAGCTGGCCATCCAGCCCGCGCCACGTCCAGTCCAGCCGGCCATCCAGCTGGCGCCATGTCCAGTCCAACCGGCCTTCCAGCCTGCGCCATGTGTCGTCCAGCCGGCCTTCCAGCCGGCGTCACGTACTGTCCAGCCGGCCTTCTAGCCGGCGTCACGTACAGTCCAGCCGGCCATCCAGCCGGCGCCATGTGTTGTCCAGCCGGCATTCTAGCCGGTGCCATGTACTGTCTAGCCGGCCTTCCAGCCGGTGCCATGTACTGTCCAGCCGGCCTTCCAGCCGGTGCCATGTCCTGTCTAGCCGGCCTTCCAGCCGGCGCCATGTGCTGTCCAGCCGGCCTTCAAGCCGGCGTCATGTCATTGTTTGGACTTTTTTTATGTATCATGTTTTTGCCATGTCCTGTATTATGGTTTTTGTCACAGTCTGTCTTGTCTTGTTTGTGCCTTTTGGAGCGTCAGGATATTGCTCCTTAAGGTGGGGGTTCTGTTGTGATTCTGCCTCGTCTGTCTTGATCTTGTGGTAGAATCACGGCAGGATCCCTTGTTTTATGTGGAGAGAGTCATTTAGACCCTTTCGGCCTTCGATACTCTCCGGTCCTTGTCTGTGTTCCCGCCCTTTTGTATCCCTCGTTATTGGTTGTTAATTAGTTCATGCCCCACACCTGTTCCCCTTTGATTTGTCCCCTTATTTAATGCCCCTGTGTTCTCTGTCTTGTGTCGGAACATTGTACTCTGTCGTGTTTCGTGTGGGTGAGTTCTTGTCCTGTTAAGTGTAGCTTAGTCTTGTGTAATATGTTGTTATTTTTAGTCTTGTTTAGTGTAGTTAGTCTTTGTTCTTATTATACTCTTGTTTTACTCCCTCGTGGGTTTTTGTTTTGTGTTTTATTATTTATTAAAATCATGTTTTATTTTCATTTATTAACCCCATACCCGCTGTCTGCATTTGGGTCCTCTCTCCTTGTCTCACCTCACCCGAG
The DNA here is from genome assembly GCF_024868665.1 of Triplophysa rosa. Classification (NCBI taxonomy): domain Eukaryota; kingdom Metazoa; phylum Chordata; class Actinopteri; order Cypriniformes; family Nemacheilidae; genus Triplophysa; species Triplophysa rosa. Next base: position 3,837,833 of record NC_079898.1, read on the forward strand.
ATTTCTGACAGGAATGTTTTATTACTTGTAGGTTGCACTTTAATAGCTCAGGAGATTTGATGGAGTTCTCAGTTTAGTATCAACTTAGTCTTGGATGTTTCTACTAGAATTCCTTAAAGGGATGGTTTACCCAAAAATGAAAATTCTGTCATGAATTCCTCACACTCTAGTTGTTCCAAACCTGTATAAATTTCTGGACGAATGCTTCTAACAGTTCTTGGACCCCATTGACTACTATAGTAGTAAGAATGGTATAGTCAAAAGTGCCCCAGAACTGTTTGCTTTCCTACATTCTTGAAAATGTCTTCTGTGTTCAACAGAACATAAAAAAAAGTAATTTTTCCTACTATGGTAGGCAATGGGGTCCAAAAACGGTTTGGTTATAAGCATTCTTCCAAATATCTTTCTAAATTTATACAGATTTGGAACAACTCGAAGGTGAATCTTTATTTTTGGGTGAACTATCCCTTTAAGAGAAATAAAAGCAGAAACAAAGACAATTGTTCAATTATGTGTAAAATGCATGTACATTGAAGAGGTTAAATAATCTGGTTTTTAGTCAATTTAATGAGAAATGTTTGGTTCATACTGAGATCTTCAATACGATTGACCTTTGATCGTTTTGACCTGTTGACAAAATGTTTATATGCGCTTCTACTTGTAAGTCGCTTTGGATAAAAGTGTCTGCCAAATGAATAAATGAATGTAAATGTGATCGCAGACTTGACAAATGTGAACTCAGTTTGTGACATTGGATGGAAAGATTTCTTTGGAGAGAAAAGTCATTTCTTTTTTTCCCCAGTAGAAATGTCTGCGATGCAGATGAGTACATAACATGAGATCATGAAAATTACATTTCATGCAGTGTGTAATGTTGCCGTGTTTGAAAGTATGCAGTCTGCCAAGTTGTAAATCCGAAGGTGAATGAATAAATTTATTGGCTTGGAAAAAAGGGAGTCGACTCTGAATCACGCAAACGAGTCGTACCTAGTCCGACTTTCGAACCGCCGCAGATTTACGTCACTACATATAGTCCCCGCCTACGTTTTGCTAGGACTGCCCGCGAAAACTTCACTCCNGAAGAGGGGATGACCGATGCTGAATGAGGTAGTGAGCAGTCCAATGTTGCATAAAGTGCCTAGTGTAGGTCAGTGTATGTTGTGGGAGGTGGGGTTGGGACTGGAAGGACCTGCGGATGTGGTCAGAGTTCAGTGGTGCATGGGACAAGAGAGGGGTTGGGGGCAGGGTGGGGAGGGAGTTAAGCCTCCTGACTGTCTGGTGGATGAAGCTCTCCTTTAGTCTGCGGGTCCTGGCCTGGAGACTCCGCAGTCTCCTGCCTGATGGCAGCAGCCTGAAGAAGCTATGTGTTAGGGGAGACGGGTTCCATAGATGTTCTGGAGGGAGGGAGAGAGACACCAATGATCTTCTCAGCTGCTCTCACTATGCTTTGGAGGGTCTTGCGGCAGGACGCATTGCAGGTGCCATACCACACTGTGATGCAGCTAGTCAGAAGGCTCTCGATGGTGCCTCTGTAGAAAGTGAACATGATGGGGGTGGGGGATCTTGCTCTTCTCAGTTTGCGGAGGAAGTAGAGACGCTGCTGTGCTTTCTTGGCCAGTGCTGCGGTGTTGTTAGTCAAGGAGAGATCCTCACTGATGTGCACCCCCAGGAACTTGGTACCGTTATATACCGTTCCACCTGCAGAAGATGGCCAATTTTAACTTTACTTTCCAGCTGGTTCCACCAATCGACAAACTGGTGTAATGGTTAGTGCTTTGGGCTTGAGATGGACAGGTGGGTGGTTTGAAGCCCTGGTCCCCCTCATTTTTTCTCTCATTGAACACAGGGGAACCTCATCTGACAACAACGTTTTCCAGCTTTGAAAGATTAAATGATATGAGCCTTAATGCTACATTCGAGACAACTCAGGTTTTGGATATTATGACGTAAAATATCCGACTTCCAACCTCAATGCATTTGAGTCAACCACGCGTAACATTCGCGTGTTTACGAGATGTCACCGTGAGACGCCGGGAGAATGTTAGAGCATTCAAGGTTATCGTTATCTATGATAGCTATTAAAACGTGGGAATTTGTTCATAAACAGTGTTTGGGTATTTAAACGTTCATGTTCATACATGTTACGTGTTGTAAAAATAGTTTTATTTTTTATTTTTATTTATTTAACAACTTACGAGGAGTAATATGCTATTTTATTATGGTTATTTAAACGAGACAGCAATATTGCCCGTAAATGCGACCTCCGGAGGACGCAACCTCTGAAACGAGCTGCTGATTTGAGTTATATTTGATTGAGTTATATTTGCAAACAACAAAACCACTGCAAACGTATAAATAATCAGATAAACTTACAGTGTAAGAGTTGATGCTTTCCATTACATTCCTGTCAGTGGCTGGCAACTCCTGTGAGCATCGAGTCTGAGGAGGAGTAGGGGCGGGGGAAAACTCTCATCAATATTTTGAATTTGGACTGCGATACCAAGCTCAACCGCTAGGTTTCAATGTTACATACGACTCCTTTAACACCACTTTCAGCTTCATATCACTAAACTTTCTATCAAAACAAGAAAACCTTTCCTGACGACTAAGATGTTGCTGTCAGATAAGTTTCCCCAGTATTATATGAGAAAAAAGAAAGCTTGGACTCAATCCAAAAACCTGCACCCCACAAACCCAACAAACTAACCACTGGACAAGTGTCATGGTTCTGCCCCATCTTGTCTTGATTTTCTTGATCTTGTGGCAGAGCCATGGCAGAACTTCTTGTTTCATGTGGAGAGAGGCATTTTGGCCCTTTTGGCCTGCCATACTCTCTCCAGGTCTCGTCATTGTTCCTGTTCTCTTGTTCCCTCATTAGTGCTCGTTATTAGTTCATGCCCCGCACCTGTTACCTCTTGATTTATCCCCTTTATAATGCCCTTGTGTTTTCTGTCCCGTGCTGGTTCTTTGTGTTATCTGTCATTCGTCTGGTGAGTTCTTGTTCCCTGTCAAGTCTAGTTTAGTTAATTGTAGTTCTTGTTTATGTTATCTCCAGTCTAGTTTCAGTGTAGTTAGTCTTAGTCCTGTCTTGTCATGTTGTGATCTTCTCTTGTTTTATTATATTACCCCCTCGTGGGTTTTTTTGTTTGTTTTATTATTAAAATGTCTTGTTAACCCCTTACCCGCTGTCTGCACTTGGGTCCTCTGTCCATGTCTCACCCCGTGTCATGACAGAATGAACCAGCCAACCCAGGAACCAGCAGACAGAGGGATCGCAGCGGGAGGGGTCGATGCCGCCTGAATCCCTTCCAGGGTTGAGGCCGCCGGGCTCCCTTCCAGAGTCGGGACCATCGGAACTCTGTCCGGGGTCAAGACCGTTGGGCTCCCTTCCAGAGTCGGGACCATCGGAACTCTGTCCGGGGTCAAGACCGTTGGGCTCCCTTCCAGGGTTGAGGTCGTCGGGTTCCCCTTCAGGGTCGAGACCGCCGGTGTCCTGTTCCCGCCACAGATCCCTGCCGGCATCCCAGGCCTGTCGAGTCGACACCCTGTCTTTGTGTTGTTCCTGTTCCTGTTCCACCGGTGATCCAGCCCGTGTGTCCTTGTTTGCTGCCCAGCCGTCGGAGAAGGCTGCCCAGCTGCCAGAGAGAGCTGCCCAGCCACCGACTTCTCGCCCTGTCTCGTCGACATCCAGGCCTGCCCAGCCGGTGATAGCCGGCCTCCCAGTCCGTGTGTCAGCCGGCAATCCAGTCTGTGCCCTTGTGTGGACTTTTGTGTTTTGCCTTTGTTTGGACTCCCCCCTTGGACTCTTGTTACCCCCCCCAATTTTTTATGGTTATTGTTTTATCATGTTGCCCTGTTTTTGTTAATGTCACAGTCTGTCTTGTCTTGTTTGTTCCTTGAGGAGCGTCAGGTTGCCGCTCCTGTCATGGTTCTGCCCCATCTTGTCTTGCTTTTCTTGATCTTGTGGCAGAACCATGGCAGAACCTCTTGTTTCATGTGGAGAGAGGCGTTTTGGCCCTTTTGGCTTGCCATACTCTCTCCAGGTCTCGTCATTGTTCCTGCCCTCTTGTTCCCTCGTTAGTGCTCGTTATTAGTTCATGCCCCGCACCTGTTACCTCTTGATTTATCCCCTTTATAATGTCCTTGTGTTTTCTGTCCCGTGCTGGTTCATTGTGTTATCTGTCATTCTTCTGGTGAGTTCTTGTTCCCTGTCAAGTCTAGTTTAGTTAATTGTAGTCCTTGTTTGTTATCTCCAGTCTAGTTTCAGTGTAGTTAGTCTTAGTCCTGTCTTGTCATGTTGTGATCTTCCCTTGTTTTATGTTACCCCCTCGTAGGTTTTTGTTTTGTTTCATTATTAAAATGTCTTGTTAACCCCTTACCCGCTGTCTGCACTTGGGTCCTCTGTCCATGTCTCACCCTGTGTCATGACAACAAGTCTGGGTCTTTACTTTAAGGCCAGTTTGTATGTGCAGCCTTTGAAGGTAGAAATTTGCCAGTAACAATATGTAAATTTGAGGAAATTCTCCAAGAGGAATGCAGTGTTGCTTGAGTGCATGCATCAAACTAGTTGTTTTTGACAAGATGTGCATCAATGCATAAATTTGAAGGGGTTAGAATTGTGGCAGTTAGGCAAAACAGAAAGAAAGGACTTCACTTTAGCCAGAGCTCTTAATTGGTAAAAACTTGATTTTACAACTGAATTAATCAAATTTAAGTGCACTATCAAAGACGACACCCAAGTTTTTTACACATGATTTTGCTGAAGACGATTAAACACCAGAAATAAATTGATCAATGTTT
>NC_079898.1:3843630-3869642 GCF_024868665.1 Triplophysa rosa
AACCCATTGTTGCGTCAAATATAAAGCATTTTCTGGGTTAAGTTTAACCCAACGATCGGGTTTTTGACCCAATGCTGCATGGGTTGAAAATAGCCTAGCATTTTTCAGCGTGTATAAGGCACTTTTCCACCTGATTCCCTCTACTCTAGTCCCAGACTAGACTAAACAACTTACACTAATATATCTTGAAATATATGAGTGCAATTGTTTTAAAACTATTTAAGTTAACTAAGGCCTAGTCCTGACTTGAGCTAATTTCTGTCCAGGAAACCGCCCCCATAGTTTGTTTTTAGTTTTCTTTATCTTCATTTTTTAATCAATTATTCCATTTTATAACCTTGTAATCGCAGGACTTTTGGGTACTTCATTGTGCATATTAACATGTGTGATTTTGGCAGTCACAGAAACTGCATTCATGAGCGGAAGTTATCAACACAACTCCTGTTCAATATGACAATTAAGTTTTACAGTTAGAACAGGAGTTAGCACGGCTGTTTTTAGCACAAAATCAAAAGGCTAGATGCCACACACACATCCACCCGCCCACACACATGCATTCTCTTTGCATGTGCTGTTCACATGTGCGGTTTTATCACAACAGGCTGTGTTTGCAGTTTTATATCATAATGCAGGATTGTTTTAACTCATGTTTGGGTCAAACATGGACATTTTCAAAGTTAATTTGAACCCAGTAGTCGGGTTTGTCCAGAGTTGACCCAACACTGTATTTTTAAGAAGTTTAAGATGATTGAAATGTCATTCTTTGGGGAATTTATAGACAGACTTTTTATATAAATAATTAACATAGTCAATAAAACCTTTGAAAAACTTTGAAATAAAATGGTAGCTTGGTATCAAAAGTGATACAGAAAAATATCCAGAGTCATACTGACATGAACCTATGTGTGCCTTTGATATTTTAGCAACGAATAACTCTTGTATCTTATCAGAGACTGTAATTAAAACGAAATAATTTTGTATTGAGTTACTTCAATATCAATACTGCAAGAACGATTTCCCAAAGCCCGTGTCCAGTTCTAAGAAATCAAATGAAGGAGGTTCACTGATTTAACTCTAAAGCTTATTTCATAAAGCGCTTCAGAAGAGTTGTCTGTGATAAGAATCAGAATCAGAAAGAGCTTTATTGTCAAGTATGTTTGCACATGCAAGGAATTTGTTTTGGTGACAGAAGCATCCAGAACACAGAAACAGCACCAACAGTACACAGAGACCATAACACAATAGAATACAGTACACAGATGATTTAAATAAGGGCCTATGGGTATAAACAATTAAGAAATACAATACAATAAACATAAGATAAAGATATAGAGAGTAAATGTCATGAACATGGAGGTGAGACACAGACAAAGAGCTAAGTGTAGACAGCGGGTAAGGGGTTAACAAGACTAATAAATAATTAACAAAACAAAAACCCACGAGGGAGTAAAACAAGAACAAAGATATAAACATGACAGATACACAGGAACACAGACTAACTACACTAGACTAGACTGAGATAAACATTGACATCAAATACAAATAACTTGACTAGACTACACTGACTAAAGACACAAACTCACCACATGAACCGAGTGACAGATAACACAATGAACCAGCACAGGACAGAGAACAAAGGGGCATTAAATAAGGGACCAAATCAAGAGGGGACAGGTGCGGGGCATGAACTAATAACGAGCACTAACAAGGAAACAAGAGGGCAGGAACAATGACGAGACCTGGAGAGAGCATGTGGAAGGCCAAGTGGGCCAATGCTTCTCTCCACATTAAACAAGAGGTTCTGCCATGGCTCTGCCACAAGATCAAGAAAAGCAAGACAAGATGGGGCAGAACCATGACAGAAGCCCCTCCTTAAGGAGCGGACTGGATCGCCGGATGACACACGGACTGGATCGCCGGCTGACACGGACAAGATGCCGGCTGGGCAACCGGCTAAGCAGGGCTGGGCGTCGACAAGACAAGACAGGATGTCGGTGGCTGGGCAGCGCTCTCTGGCAGCTGGGCAGCATTCTCCGACGGCTGGGCAGCGCTCTCTGGCAGCTGGGCAGCAACTAGGATACCGGCTGGATCGCCGGCGGGACAGGAACAACACATAGGACAGGGTGTCGACTGGACAGGCCTGGGTACCGGTTGGGATGCCGGCAGGGATCTGTGGTGGGAACAGGACACCGGCGGCCTCGACCCTGGAGGGGAACCCGACAACCTCAACCCTGGAAGGGAGCCCGGCGTTCTCGACCCCGGACGGGGTTNTTCCATTACCGAAAGAGATGCTTATCCCCTACCAAACATAACTGAAATCCTTGAATCCCTCTCAGGTGCAGCCATATTTTCTACCATTGATCTAAATAGTGGCTATTGGCATGTAGCAATGGACCCAGAGAGCAAATCTAAAACTGCCTTTATCACGTCGTCAGGTCTGTACGAATTCAATGTTATGCCCTTTGGATTGAAAAATGCTCCGGCAACATTCCAAAGATTAATGGAAACTGTCTTGGGAGAGTTACCAGGGAAAATTTGCTTCGTATATATTGACGATATCATTATATACTCACCCTCTTTGACTCAGCATTTCAAAGACCTCCAAACAGTTCTTTACCGTTTACAGTCTGCTGGTTTGACCATCAACCTCAACAAGAGTAAATTCTGTCTTCAGGAGTTAACCTTTCTTGGACATGTAGTAAGTTTTAAAGGTATCTCAGCAGATCCCAGCAAGGTGGAAGCTGTTAGAACTTATCCTGTGCACAAAAATCTAAAAGAAGTTCAGCGTTTTCTCGGGTTAGCAGGATGGTATCATCGCTTTGTACCTTATTTCTCTCAAATTGCTGAACCCATAAATGCCTTGAAGAAAAAGGACGCAAATTTGAGTGGACACCTCAGTGTCAGCAAGCCTTCAATCAGTTAAAAGCCTGTTTGACTTCCCCACCTATCCTGGGACATCCAGTTCTTGAATGCCCATTTGTGGTATACACAGATGCAAGTGACACTGGGCTTGGAGCAGTGTTAACACAGCGAAAAGAACAAAGCCATGAAGAGGTGATTGCTTATGCTAGTCGAGCCTTGAATAAGGCAGAAACCCATTATTCCACCACGGAAAAGGAATGCCTCGCTGTGGTCTGGGCTTTAGAGCGTTGGCAACACTACTTGGAACCGAAATTGTTCACCGTTGTCACCGACCACTCGGCATTACAGTGGGTGATGAATTCCACCAGGACAACCAGCCGTCTGATCCGTTGGGCTCTTCGCCTTCAAAAATTTGACTTTGTGGTTGAGTATCGAAAAGGCAAACTCAATGTTGCACCAGATGCCTTATCTCGGATGCATGTCAAACCTGAGTGCTACCTGTTCACTACCCACAAAGATGATTTGGAATTGCCTGTTTCCCTGGATGTCTTTTGGAAAGAACAGCATAAGGATCCCAAGATCATAAAGATTTTCCAGTCAATGGCAGGAACTGACTGCGTTTTGAAGGACAGTTATGAAGTAGTCGAGGACAAATTATACTACGTCACTCACCTGTCTAATAGTCAAATCCATTACAGAATATATGTCCCTCAAAGCTTAGTTCCTACCATCCTACAGTATTATCACTCGCATCCATTAAGTGGTCATGTAGGAATCTACAAAACATATAAGAGGTTATACAATGTTGCTTACTGGCCTGGTATGTGGACAGACGTGAAACGGCATGTTAAGCAGTGTGTAAAATGTCAGACACTGAAGAGTGAGAACAGAAAACCTGCTGGAAAGATTCAACAAGTTACTACCACACACCCAAATCACATGATTGGAGTCGACATTATGGGACCCTTACCCCGTAGTACTCGCCAGAATGAATATCTACTAGTTTTTGTGGATTATTATTCAAAGTGGGTTGAGTTGTTTCCCATGCGGAATGCCACAGCACAAACTGTTGCAGATCTTCTCCAACGAGAGATTCTAACTCGATGGGGGGTCCCTGATATCCTTGTGTCAGACCGTGGAACTCAATTTATGTCAGCAGTGTTCAAAGAGGTGTGCTCAAAATGGAGTGTGACTCGAAAAAAATGACTACTGCTTATCACCCCCAGACAAATATGGCTGAGCGAGTGAATCGAACCCTGAAGCAAATGATTTCATCCTACATCGATGATAACCATAAAAAATGGGATCAACACTTACCAGAATTCAGGTTTGCAATAAATTCAGCTGTCCAAGAAACCATTGGGATGTCACCTGCTGAGCTCCATCTTGGTAGGAAGTTGCATGGACCAATGGATAAGCTGCTGCAAGACACCAATCTCTGTCCCACTGAACCCTCCTATGACCTGATGAAACATCTGGATCAACTAAAAGCAAGAGCGAACGAGTGCTGTAAAAAAGCCCAGTTACGACAACTCCGAAATTACAACAAAAATAGACGGGAACTTACCTTCAAGGAAAAAGGCCGTGTATGGTTAAGAAATTTTCCACAGTCCAGTGCATGTCACCATTTCAGTGCCAAACTAGCCCCGAAATGGAAAGGTCCCTATCGGGTGATTATGCAGTTGGGACCCCTGAATTACCAGGTAGCTTTAGAAGCTACAGGAGAGGATGTTCGTACAGTTCATGTATGTAACCTGAAACCCTGTTTTCCTACTGCTGAGGAGTTGGATACACAAGGAAAAAAGCGACTTTTTGAAATCTTCCAAGATTCCACAGATGAAGAGGAAGAGTTCCATGGTTTCTAACCCTTTCCTTCTCAACAACCATAGGGTTGTATTTTTTAGGGGGGGAGAGTGTGTAGCAGAGCGCTTACTCGCGCTCACGCTAATTTAAACGTCATGAGAGGCGTGTAGTAATGTGGCGAATAAGAGTGAGAAGGATAGCGCTCTTAGCGGCGTTGTTCCTGAGGCTGATCTACTGCAGGAAAGGTAGCCGTAAGCGTGATGACGTGTGTGACGGAGGATGACGTGTGACGCAAGCATCTGGCTTGTTGCTCTCGAACACGCTTCGGAGAAGAATGGCATTGGAAACGGTTTGCAAACATTTTCAGGAAAGCCAGTCTAAGCGTGTGGGCACAACAGAAACGGATGATTCCGATGACTTCGCGTTGAGTCCACGCCTGTTGCCCGAAACACTCATCCGAGGCCTTGTGATCTGCTTAACCTGGTCAGTCATTTTCCGCCTGCTCTGCTTACACACATTTCCAAACACACACACACATATAGTAACGTAAACATACACCTATTCTTTAAACATAAAAGCTTTTGCCCTTCTATGCAGTAGTTTGTGTTGAAGGTATACTTTTTTTTTATTCAGGGAATTTTGTCTAATGTTTATTTTCTTTCATTGCATGTGAAAATGTGGAAAAATAGCGGTCTAAATCTGCTGTGGTGGAAAGAAACCCCCATTTTTCCTGTGACGAATCTGGAATGATATTAGCAACCATACATTTCATGAACTTTGATTAATGTTATTTGCTGTTGTGGAGAAAACTGTGTATTTCTCACACTTGTATCCGGAAGTATTTCCTTATTTATGGGCACATGCGTTGACCGTTGTTCAATATTATTTTTTTTGTTTTTTGGGGAAAATAATGATTAAATGATTATGTGAATTTAACTCTGTTTGTTTCATCTATATATATATATTATCTGTTTTCTCTGTAACCGGTGGCATAGAGCTATCTGGGAAGAATTTATTTGGCAGTTCTTGCTGTCTGGCGCCCGAACATAAGGTGAAATAATATATATATATATTGTTACTATACTACCTGGGCGTAACCACCGTCACAAGGTATTCGTGGTGACTTATAATAGATTTATTCCTTGTGTTTCCTGCAATGGGCAGTTTGCGTGATAAACAACATGGGCGTTACATATAACATTCAGTGGCACATGCGACTCTACATGATTACAACTAACAACATGATTTAAAACACTGTAATGATATGATTAATACGTTATGACCAGGTATATTTTACATTACTTTAACTCGTCGAACTTTTTTCATAAGCGATCAAGATTCAACTCATCTTAAAAGTCGGTTTCATATAAGTGACCTATTAGTCAGATATGGTGACCCATACCCGAAATGTGACCTCTGAGGGTAGAGGGTAGTGAACACACGCACAGCAAATCGTGAACACACGTACACCCGGAGCAGTGGGCAGCTATCACTGCAGCGCCCGGGGAGCAAGTGGGGCTAGGGTGCCTTGCTCAAGGGCACCTCAGTCATTACCTGCCGGCCCTGGGAATCGAACCGGCAACCTTCTGGTGACGAGTCCGACGCTCTAACCATTAGACACATTGACATGAGATCGCACGAAAGACAATTCAAAGATAATTCTTCGTTCATTAAGGTAACCACCCGTCCCGCTTTGCATTGTAACCTCACAGCATTTTCACCCTCTCGCACGTTGCATATTGAGAAAATGTCCCGCATTTTCATCAGTCTGTTGGTTTTTAGTTGTCACATTAAGAAACACGTTCTTTAACCTGAAACGCACATGAGAGGCTTGTTTGCGCCTTTGTTTAAAGCGCTGTGTCAAAAGCAGCAACCCAGTGCACACCAGTGTCCAACAAGCTCATAAAAACGTAACTATTTTTTAAATTCTAACTTTTATCCAATGAGAAGAAGGCAGTGATTTCAGTCATCAAGAGGCTGCGACGTCTGTCACTAGATCGGGTGGCGATCCTCCCATGTCAATTTGCTGAGTAAAAAGTCACTAAAACGTTGTAAACTGTGTGGCTTTGAAACTGTGTTTAGCGTATAGGTTGTGGCTAGCGTATTAAAATAAAAATTATTTGGAAATCATGAAATGCATTACTAAAATAATACATTTTAAAAGAGAAACTCTTTTTCATTATTTGTTTGTTCTTTATTCCTTTAGTTTTCTCTTTTTGAGAAGATCTTCAAAGTGTACAACATGATAACTCGGCGTCTGTTATGTGCTCAAAATTTAAAGAGACAGTGAACCTTAAATTGAATTTGCCATTATTTTTTTATGTTATATAACATTTTATCTATGCCTTAATTATGTTGTAGTTGGAATAGACTAAATAACAAATTATTCTTATAAGTTGAAAAATTATACAAAAATATTTTAATTCCGTTATTATATCACAGTTTCGCGCTACCTTTCAATGGTGTCCCACACAAACGGATTACCTATCCCACATTTGGTTTGTTGGGAGGTGGTCACCATACCAAGAGGATGTAGACATTTAAGATCAAAAATCCACTTGCATTCCCTCTGAAGAAGTCTACGTTCCATATTACCTCCTCTACGAGTCCACAGCTTTATTAAAAAAAATCACCAATTGTGCTTGGATATGGTTTCTGTTCTTACTCTGTGCAAGGAGCCTGTTTCCCTTATTTACCTGTTCTTCTGTATTTGTTGTTGTCTATATTCTATTGTTTTGACCTTTTGAATCCAATAAATGGTCTCTGTCAGTGTCAGAGTAAGCCACAGACCGGAGACAAGTAGATATAATTCACACAGAGGTTTATTTACAACACAAATACGCAGGATAGCAAACTTGAGAACATGTAACAGCGATAAGACCAGACCACAATGGAGGGAACAGAGTGAGTATGGCTGTGGAGATGATGCTGGAGATCACTGGACCCGTTGTACTCCATGGGGAAACACTGGCAATTGAGAACACCAGCAATGGAGAACATCGGGAAGCAGACTGGGACAGATGAACCCATGAAAGTCAGTTTGCAATATAAAAAATTGTCTTTTTATCTCATGCTAACCCAGCTGAATTTTTCCTCTGAGTAGAAAGATGAGGCATTTCTCTCAAGTCTGACATTGATATCTTGCCAGCTCTCTACTTAGTGGCATTTACAGGTTTACTTGCGGGACTTCCCTTTCTGATGCTTCCATGTTTTAAGATCTTTGCAGACACAGGCACGATTGGCAAACGCAAAATACTTGTGCCACCAGTCTGAAGCCACATGTTTTAAATTCCAGCGAGTATATTTGCATAGAGACCAGCATATTGAGACAGGTTTGAAACTCCACAAACTTTGTGGGTGTGTCAATGTGTTTAAAGAGTAATTATACGTCTGTGTGTGTAAGCCTCCTCCCTCTGCATTGAGCACACACATGCATCTATAGCTCTAGATACACTAGCAGGAATCTATTTACAAAGCTCAAAATGCGGTTCTGTACTTCGCCAGCAATTCTGCTTTACAACTTTATCCTAGATTTTTTTAGGGTAGGTAAGCTCTTTAGTCTAGTTATTAACTTGTTATTAATGAGAAATTTGCCAGATATATTATTAATATATTACAAATATTTTAGCACTCACAAAAACTGTGGCTGAGTCATAACGCATTACCTTGAACTTTCTTGCTGCCAAATTTCCAAAATTAGTTTTATTTTCCATCTCCATTAACAGTGACCCCTTTACCGTACAATGCAATTACAATGTTTAAATCAATCTAATCACACACTTTAAGAAGTAAAATAAAGACATTTAAGGCAAAGAGACACTGTCAATCTAAAAAGACACATCGGGAATATTTCACAACTGTACATCCACTTGCTTTGTGCCTTAGAGCATAAGGTTTTGAATTACGTAGCAACTTACCTTTCCAAAGATCCCATGTGGCTTTTCAAAGGCCATATTTGTGCTTGTGCTTAAAGTTTGTATAGAAGATCCTATAATGACATTCTCCTGCCCTGTGCTTTGACTGTCTTCACGCGAGTGAGAGTGTTGAGAGTTCGGATAACTTTGAGGCACTGTAGACTTCCATTTATAGAGCCAAAAATCCACAAATAGACTACAGACACCAGGGAGCCCATCTGAGCACCCACAACAACAATAACAGCTTCATAAATCCAATCAGCTGTGATCTTCTGGAATTATCACTGGTTTTTACATGTTGCTTAATGTAATGTTAACATAATGTTCCTGCAGCAGAACTCAAGTAGAGTCACTCCCAAAGAAAAGAGAACCAATATAAATTATAAGTCATTACTACAAGTTGTGGATCAGGGTAAAGTAAGGAGACCATTTTCAACACTGATTGTTTATGTACCTCAGTAATTGATTTTTGCCACAGATTGCAGCTTTAATCATGGCACTTTCTTCCAGTGTTACGGATGTATAACGCCATAGGATACCATTTACGGTAGGATTTACTAGTAGAAATTACACATTTTTTTCTAAAATATCCACAAAACCGTAACTGACTTTCATAAAACATACAAAGTAATTCAATGACTTAAATATATGATTAGCAATCCAGGAACATGTAATTCATGTGATGATGATGACTATTGTTCTTCAATGACACAGATGCAGCCATCGCCACAGTCTTTAAAGACTGACTTGATTCATATTACTGCAGGATTAATAAAATAAAAATAACTTCTACTTTATTGAACATAATATTGGCAAAGACAAGACCTTTGGTCTAAAAGTTGAGGCCATTGTAGTTGATTTATGATACCTGACTCAAAAATACAATTGGGACATTACTCTTCCATTTCAGACACTAACAAAATCAAATGCTCTCTATAAATCTTTTCTCTGGCGATTTTAAATAGAGTTTATACTGAAATAAGACTGGTGTTGAAACTCTGAGTTCCACCTGTAAATGAAAATGCTCGAAAGCTGTGCAGAGATGAGAAAATTCTTGGACGATCGTACATCTGCAAATAAACTTAACTCAACTTTATTTATATAGCGCTTTTTACAATTTTCATTGTTACAAAGCAGCTGTACATGAGACATGTTGACTATAAGCAAAACAATTAAAGTTATACCTGTAAAAACAAGAAAAAGGTGAAAACACAGAACACAGACATACCCACATACAAACACTCCACACACACAATATGCACACGTACTAACACACATAGACATTGACACACACACGGACACGCAGTCACACGGACGCGCACGCACACACAGACAAGCACGCGCACACACACACAGACAAGCACGCGCACACACACACACACACACACACACACAGACAAGCACGCAGACACGCACAGTGAAAGCACACATTTAAGGTAAAGGAGAGAGAAACACAGGTCAAATATTAAAAAGACTATAAATTCCTATATGTAATATTAATTATGTAAAACGTAAATTCTAATTCTAAAGCAGCCCCCCGGCCAGGCAAATAGAGCAAAACAGTATACAAACGGTGGCGAGGAACCCAAAACTCCAATCGAGAAAAAAAAACTAAGGAGAACCCAGGCCCAACCAGGGGATTCCAGTTCCCCTCTGGCAAAAGCTGCTGCCTCTGCACAAGCTCGACCATGCTTGCACAACAAGGCTAAATAAAAATAAATGATAAGGTAAATTATAGATTTAAGATTATCATTAACAATCTAATAGCATTTGAAATTTTGTAGTGAAAACGTGTCAAGTCGCCGCGTCCTTCTTTATCCAGCTCTATCATCTCAGCTCTTGTCAAGTCGCCAATTCCCATTCTCCGCTCTACCATCAGGTCTGGCCATGAACTGCATCCTGCTCGCTGTGGTAACCTTGGAACAATGAGACAAGACTGGCTGAGAGTAGAGTACTGTTCTGCACTCTTTGATGCAACAAGTACATCAGTTGTTGTTGGAAGTGTTCCTGGTTCCGGTTGATCTAACTAATGCAGCCTAAACCCTCAGAGGATTTATATTATGGAAGTGTAGTGTATGCAGGATTAAAAGATACATCTTTTGTCCAGATTTAAACTGACAGAGTGTGTCTGCCTCCCGGACAGTGCAGGAAAGACTATTCCAAAGTTTAGGCGCTAGATAGGAAAAGGATCTACCACCTGCACTTGATTTAAAAATTCTAGGTATTACCAACTGACAGGACGCCTGAGAGCGTAATGCACGTGAAGGACTGTAATACAATAGAAGTTCACTCAAATACTGTGGAGCTAAACCATGTAGGGCTTTATGGGTAATAAGCAAGATCTTAAAGTTAATGCGATGCTTTATACTGTAGGTAACCAGTGCAAGGTTGACAGAACCGGGCTAATATGCTCATACTTTTTTGTATGTGTAAGAATTCGAGCTGCCACGTTTTGGACAAGTTGGAGTTTTTGTAATAACTCCAACTCAACTCAACTTTATTTATATAGCGCTTTTTACAATTTTCATTGTTACAAAGCAGCTGTACATAAGACATATTGACTATAAGCAAAACAATTAAAGTTGTACCTGCAAAAACAAGAAAAAGTTGAAAACACAGAAGACAGACATACCCACATACAAAACACTCCACACACACACAGGTTTGTTTGACTATACTAGTGAGGACATTACATAGACTTCCATTGATTTTATATCAGGCTTATGATATATTCTATCCCCTATCCCTAACCCTTAACCTAATAATCACACAAACATGTGCACTCTATTACATTTAAAGAAAAACACTATTTGAGCGAATTATGAGCCTTTTTATTTAGTGAGGACCAGTAAAATGTCCTCACAAGTGGGTTCACACGTATTTCACTGTGGTACTGAGGACATTTGGCCCTCACAAATATAGCTAAACCAGTACACAATATGCACACGTACTAACACACATAGACATAGACACACACACATGGACGCGCATGCACACACACACGTACACAGACAAGTACGCACACACACACGCTCAGTGAGAGCACACATTTAAGGTAAAGGAGAGAGAAGCACAGGTCAAATATAACAGACTATAAATTCCTATATGCAATATTAATTAAGTAAAACTTTAAAATTCTAAAGCAGCCCCCCCGGCCAGGAAAATCGTGCAAAAAAACAGTACGCAAACGGTGGCGAGGAACCCAAAACTCTAATCAAGAAAAAAAACCTCAGGAGAACCCAGGCCCAACCAGGGGATTCCAGTTCCCCTCTGGCAAAAGCTGCTGCCTCTGCACAAGCTCCAGAGAGTTTGCACAACAAGGCTAAATAAAATAAATAAACTTACTAATAAGGTAAATTATAGTTTAAGATTATCATTAATAATCTAATAGCATTTGAAATTTTGTGGTGAAGACGTGTCATGTGACCGCGTCCTTCTTTATCCAGCTCTATCATCTCAGCTCTTGTCAGGTCGCTGCTTCCCATTATCCGCTCTACCATCAGATCAGGCCATGAACTGCATCCTGCTCGCTGTGGTAGCCTTGGAACAATGAGACAAGACTGGCTGAGAGTAGAGTACTGTCCTGCACTCTTTGATGCAACAAGTACATCAGTTGTGTTTTTGGTTCCGGTTGATCTAACTAATGCAGCCTAAACCCTCAGAGGATTTATATTATGGAAGAGTAGTGTATGCAAGATTAAAAAGATGTGTCTTTAGTCTAGATTTAAACTGACAGTGTGTGTCTGCCTCCCGGACAGTGCAGGGAAGACTATTCCAAAGTTTAGGCGCTAGATAGGAAAAGGATCTACCACCTGCACTTGATTTGGAAATCCTAGGTATTACCAACTGACAGGACGCCTGAGAGCGTAATGCACGTGAAGGACTGTAATACAAAAGGAGTTCATTCAAGTATTGAGGAGCTAAACTATGTAGGGCTTTATAGGTAATAAGCAAGATTTTAAAGTTAACGCGATGCTTTATAGGTAACCAGTGCAAGGTTGACAGAACCAGGCTAATATGTTCATACTTTTTTGTAAGTGTAAGAACTCGAGCTGCCGCGTTTTGGACCAGTTGGAGTTTTTGTAATAAGCCTGCAGGGCAACCACCTAACAGTGCATTACAGTAATCTAGTCTTGATTTCATGAATGCATGAATTAACTTCTCTGCATCTGACAGTGACAGCATATGACGTAGTTTAGATATTTTTTTAAGATGAAAAAACACAATTTTACAGGTGTTGGCGACATGGCTCTCAAATGACAGATTACTATCGAATAGAATGCCAAGATTCTTAGCTGACGATGAGGGGAACATTTTATGGAACATCCGTCAATAGTAAAGCAGTATTCTTGGTTGTTACGTATGGCGATTTTCGGTCCAATAAGTAACACTTCTGTTTTGTCCGAGTTCAGTAATAAAAAGTTGTTACTCATCCAGTTTTTTATATCGACTATGCACTCCATTATTCGATGGAACTGCTGTGTTTCATGAGGCTTCGAGGAAATGTAACGTTGAGTATCATCAGCATAACAGTGAAAGCTAACTCCGTGTCGCTTTATTATATCTCCTAGAGGTAGCATGTATAATGAGAAGAGCAGATGCCCTAAGACTGAAATAAAGAGAAGAAATAAAAGATAACACCCCCTGGATAATCAGAAACACAGCTTACAGCAATTGCCTGACTTATTCAGCACACAACACTATTGAAATAATAAATTATCAAGTGTTTCCTAACAAATCTATTTTCTGGTGGAAGTACCACCCAACCCCTAATATTATTTTTAACCATGACAGTAAAAACAGGCTGAAAGAATGGACGGCAATCTTGGGAGTGTGGTGTGTTCTGCATTCTAGGCACAGCTGGTACTGTCCGTCGCTCTGCATGCCTCCATAAGCCATCTAACTCTCAAATAATCACTCAGGGAACTTGGGTGGAGGGTGACTTCATAACCTCCAAGTCATTTGACTCCGCCAACGCTTCAAATGCACTCACAGAGACACGTATCACCTCTGAGGCTGAAAATGATGGAATGTTTTCACTGTTCTGGCTCAGATATAGCGGAGCCAAATTTTGAAGGATGGACAAGATATTGTCATGGCAACAAAGCATGTCATTTGATCTTCCTGTCCAGCAGTTTGATAGACTCAAATGCAGTTGCTACAAAGATTTTCTCTTCATCCTTCAGGCAGCACGGCAATAGAATGTTATGTATATCTGACATACATATACAGTATACGCAAAAAAAAATGTTCATGGTCTTGTTTACATTAAAGGGACGCCACAAACGAATAGAAATAAAAAATAAATGCATTTCATTGAGTTCTTCCTTATTTCAATTAAATATGAGCTTGAAACGCATAAAAAATTACTTATTAAAAATGTATAGCTTTAATGCAAAGTCAATTTGGATAAAAATGTCAAAATGCCATTGTAAATGCATAAATGTGAAGGTAAAGATTAGCTGTGCCTTTATCCACATAGCTTACGTGTGCAAATGAGTGTTTCTAAATTATCTTTGCATGCTGCAGGGAAAAGGACCATGCTAGATTATCTATCAAATTTAATGTTTTTAGGCATACACTAAAACACACCTTTTTGTAATAGTATGGTTATTGTCTGTAATTGGATTTGGGGAAAATCAGTAACATGCACTTGAAGGCCATGGTTCTGGCTCTGCCTAGTCTAACGTTTTTCCTCCCCCTACTGGTCAGTCTGTATTCTATCTACAGCTCACCTTTATATTATTCAGTTTCCCTTGCTTAAAGTCAGGAAGAACAACGTGAGTAGTATATATGGGGGTCATAGTGTCAAAATGATTGACAGGTATGATTGATGGTGACCTTTGACCTTTTCGGGGGGGTTGAATTACTTCCGGACCACCCACGTTGTGAGGGCCCCTCCCCCTTTGCGTTGACCTTTGACCATACCCGCCCCATTGTGAGGGACTGCCCCCCTTTGTGTTGAACTTTTGGCCTTTGACAGTATCTGTCCACGTCGTGAGGGATTGCCCACGTCTGGAGTTGAACTCTTGAACTTTTGCCCTCCTCTGGCCCGGCTGCATGTCGAAAACGGCCTGGTGTTTTTGCCACCCTGCGCTCTCCTGGCATTTCAAGACCCGCTGTGGATACAGTTTGTAGCATTGTATCTGATACTGGATCATTCCGAAGGGCATCCATGCGCATTATAAGCAGTTCGGCACAGATAAGGGCACCCAGTGCGCTGGCTTTGGTATGCTGCAAACTCCTGGCCACCGACTCACACGGCTCGAATATTGCTTCACAACAGAGGAGTCCATAGTAGGTTTTAGCTTTCATTGCCTGCCTGAGCAGGCCCCCGATCTTAGCTCTGGTGTCTCCTCTCACAGTTTTGTCTTCCTTAAGCTGCTCCAGTGTTTTGATTATTTCTCTGTATGCACTACACACACGTTTGACAGCTACTGTTCGTATACACCACCTTGTTGGACATATGGCAAGTAAAGTAATTATCTCATCACAGCCAAACATGGACTGATAGAGCTCCTTGCGTTTTGCAGATTCACTGATTACCACAGCTACACCCTGAACAAAGTTAACTGAATCTGCGATGAGACCCACCTCGCGGGCGGTCTCCTGAAGAACGAGGTCAAGTGAATGGTTGGCACAGTGGACGAAGAGGGACCCAGGACATAGTTTTCTAAGAAACGCCTGAACACCCAAAAACCGTCCTGACATGTTAGAAGCTCCATCGAAACAATATCCATGGAGACGCTCAATCGGGATGTTTAGCCGGAGAAATACATCTTTAATGCACCTGAACAGGGTCTCTCCACTGCTGTCGGGGGCATTGTAAAATCCAAGAAAATCTGAATTAATATCCAAATTTTCATCCACGTACTGCAGCGTCAGCGAGAACTGCTCTGTTGTACTGGAGTCTGTGGTTCCATCAGCTGTCAGTCCGTAGTACGGACTAGATGTGGCACGAGATACAATCTCACGTTGAATAGCGCATGCATACAGCTGAATGATTTCATTCTGGATTGTGTCTGAGAGCCAGTTATCTCTCCTCTCAATCCACTGTCTTTCTCTTGGAAGGTTATATGTACGTTCAAGCATCAGTTCATACAAAATGCCATCACGGGTGCTGTCACCCCTAAAAGCCAATCCTTTCTTTCCTAGGAACAACACTGACCTGAACATTAGCTCCAAAACATGCCTTGCTGTGTCTTGGGTTTGGCGGGAAGCGTCAGATAAAAGAGCAGTAATTGGGGTATTCTGTAGAGCAGCGATTTTTTTGTATGGCATCGGTATGAAGTTTAGATTTTTCGTGCTCGTTAAATTTTTCTGTGGCCTTCCGCCAGTTCGAGAAGCCTCCTTTGACAAAACTGTTGTCAAACCTCACACTGTCTTCACGGATGAGACGTTTCTCCACTGCTTTTACACAGTTAAAACAAACAACGCGATCACCTTCCTCAATGTAATGTAACCACCTCCATTTGTGGAACCAGCCCGCATTAAATGAACGAAAAAATGTCTCTTTTGCATGCTGCCTTACAGGAAACGTCTCGGTTCGTTTGTAACCTCGGTTCCTGATGGAGGGAAGAGACGTTGTGTCGAACCGACAGATGGGGTTCGTCCTTGAGAACCAATCGCTTCCGACTTCTTAGAAAAGGCCAATGAAAATTGGCAAATGAAATTTGCATCCGGACTCCGCCCCGGAATCCGGGTATAAAAGGGAGACGGCGTGCATCATTCATTCACCTTAGTTCTGAGGAGCCTGAGACCTCTCACGACTGCTGCAGAGGACAGCACGTGTTGTGGCAAGAGGACACAACTCTCGTTCCCTCCATCAGGGAACCGAGGTTACAAACGTAACCGAGACGTTCCCTTTCTGTCGGTCTCTCGACGTTGTGTCGAACCGACAGATGGGGTTCCAATGGAAAACGCGCATAACACTGTGCCCTGTCACAATCTCAACGAAGCGACGGTGACTGGCCTGGGCTGTCAGCCGTGACGCTAACCGCGAAATTGTAACCTACCAGTGGGTAGGTAGGGGGTCCCAGAGCTTTCTTGAAAGGTGGGAAGGCCCCTACCTTCGGCCTCACAGTCGGCGGCCTTGTTTCTCTAACAGCGAGAAGCCGCCCGGAACCGTAAGGCACTGGGTAAGCGCTACTTCCTCAAGTGGGGGATGCGCTACAGAGACTTCCTACCACAGGGAGGAGAGACTAGTGGAGATACCAACATGGTCTCACCGATGGGGGAGAACTCATGGGAAGAAAGTGCGGACTGAAGGAGTTAACCGCGAGGTGGAGGTCCACCTAAGGAGGTCATGGGTTACCAAGGTGGGAACCAGCATGAGATACATCAGACGGAACCGCCCTGCTGGGGGGTTGCAACGTCTGGTAGCACTAGGTTCGGTTAGAGCTATGTTGGAATAACTCAGGTTATACCCGGCCTAAGGGGCAGGGCTGCTCTGCCCAGCCCGCCCACAGGAGGTGCTTGCTAGTGATGGATGGAGTGCCTGTTCTTCACCCAGTGGGGGAAGAAGGGAGGCTAGTAGTACGCTGACCCCCTTAGGAGAAAGGGGGAAGGTACTGTCACTAGGCGGTACACCCTACCGGCCGCCAGTCTTGCCTGATGCTGCAAGACTCGAGCCGATACCGGTTTTACGCGGAGGTTGTAGGACCTCGCGAAGGTGATGGGTGTAGCCCAACCCGCAGCTCTGCAGATGTCTGCCAGAGAGGCGCCTCGAGCCAGTGCCCACGAGGAGGCTGTACTCCGTGTGGAGAGAGCTCTCACCCAGTGGGCGTAGGCGATCTTAGGACAGGTACGCCATAGTGACGGCTGTCCATGATCCAGTGCGCCAATCTCTGTTTGAGACAGCCCTCCCTGCTGATCTCCAAAACAGACAAAGAGCTGCTCAGAGCTTCTGTGGCTCTGCGTGCGGTCCAAGCAGAGGCGCAATGCGCGTACTGGACACAACACGGATGAGGTTGGGTCTTCCTCCCCGGTGGGGAGCGCCTGTAAGTTCACCACCTGGTTCTCGGGGGAGTGGTGGGAACTTTGGGCACGTAGCCGGGCCGGGGTCTCAGCATAGCGTGGAGGATAGGCCTAGGCGTATGTACCTAGTGGCCAGGGCCCTAACCTGAGTAGTGGTCTAAACCGCCGCAGGGGTTAGGCCACTCAGGACCTTCTTCGTCTGTCCAGGGGCCAGACATGGAGGTTCCAGAGGTCTGAGCCGGTGATGCCATAACTGCCCTTCCCCTGGGAAAGCAGGTCCTTTGTCAGGGGAATCGGCCATGGGGAGCTGTTCAAGAGCATTAGCTCCGAGAACCAAGTCCGGTTGGGCCAGTTGGCGCAACGTAGTAACACTTGATGCTCCTCTCCCTGACCTTGCACAGGGTCTGTGCAATGAGGCTCACTGGGGGAAGGCGTACTTCCGCTTGTCCCACTGGCCAGCTGTGCGNAGATGCACAAGTTGCGCAGCACACATGGAGACGAGAATTCTACGAAGCTGTGGACTTGGTCACAGCAGAAATAAAAAGAAGATTTGATCAAGAAGGTATGAAAACAGCAGCTCTCAGAGAAAGTGTGCTTATAAAGGCAGCAAACAAGGAACAAAAAGTGGATATTGATTCCCTTCACCTTCCGTTGCACTTTGATAAAGCCCGACTGGAGATTCAGCTGAAAATGATGGGAGACCTCTGCACCGATTCTCCCAAGACAGTTAAAGACTTAACTACAAACATATCCAATCTCCATCCACAAACAAGGGCTCTTTTTAACGAAGTCGAAAACCTTATTAAGCTTTCAACTTTATTATATTTTCTTAATTTTTGTATATTGCATGTCTACATCCAGAGCATCCCTTTTTGTGAGGAGGTGCAGCTTATACACAGTCTTTGTCTTCTTTGCCTTATTCTGTAGGAACAGAAATAATTATTTGATGGGATGCTTTTGGGATTTTGTTGTAAAGACTTATATATATAATATATATAATATTCCCTGTCACATGTGGTTCCAGTCTAAGAGGGGCTAGTAAGTGTGCTGCAGACAATAATATTTGGAAAACACACAATGCGAGCACCTCACCACACAAGTGGGCCTTCAACCTAATATGCAAACAGTGATTACTGTACATTAGAACTCTGTGAGCATATATACAGACATAGATACAGTAGATTTGTAATTTAAAACCAAAATTCAAACTCTGTTTATTGACAATAAATCAGTGCTTTAAACTATTATACTCACAGGGTTTCTGGTTGTTTTTTGAGGCTAAGATATCGTTATATATGCACATTATACCATTGCTGAAATCTAATGGTAACTTTAGACATTTACAGAGCACTGTATTGTAATACATTTTATAAAAAATAAAAACAAGTAACATAGGTTTAACATTTTTGTACAAGATATTTTAACAACCTTTCCCTTTCTGTCGGTCTCTTGACGTTGTGTCGAACTGACAGATGGGGTTCGTCTTGAGAACCTATCAACTTCTGACTATTAGATTTTTAGATAGATTTAGATAGATTTAGATTCAATTTATTGTCATTGCACATGTACAAGTACAAGGCAACGAAATGTGACCTCTGCATTTAACCCATCCAGAGAGTAGTGAACACACATACCCCCGGAGCAGTGGGCAGCTATCACTGCAGCGCCCGGGGAGCAAGTAGGGGTAAGGTGCCTTGCTCAAGGGCACCTCAGTTGTAACCCGCCGACCCTGGGAATCGAACCGGCAACCTTCTGGTCATTAGTCCGACTCTCTAACCATTAGGCCACAACTGCCCTATTAGAAAAGGCCAATGAAAATGGCGAATGAAATTTGCATGCCGGACTCCGCCCCCGGATATCCGGCTATAAAGGGGAGACGGCGTGCTGCATTCATTCACCTTTTGTTTTTCGGAGCCTTCGTTTGTATAACCCCGATGATTCCTTGGAGCTCCCTCCTTCGGGGGGTCAAGCCCAGGAAGAGGCGGACATTGAGATGTCAGCCATGCTTTCCCGGGCCGCCGTGAGCACTGGGCTGCAGTGCACCGCACCGCCCCTTCCCCAACGCTCACGGCTGGACACATGGTACCTCGGGTCGGCCCCGGTGCCGTATTTCCCGGAAGTGCATGAGGAACTCAGTAAGACCTGGAAAGCCCCCTTTTCTGCGCGTTCCCGTCAAACTACAACCCAATTCCAAAAAAGTTGGGACACTGTACAAATTGTGAATAAAAAAGGAATGCAATAATTTACGAATCTCATAAACTTATATTTTATTCACAATAGAATATAGATAACATATCAAATGTTGAAAGTGAGACATTTTGAAATGTCATGCCAAATATTGGCTCATTTTGGATTTCATGAGAGCTACACATTCCAAAAAAGTTGGGACAGGTAGCAATAAGAGGCCGGAAAAGTTAAATGTACATATAAGGAACAGCTGGAGGACCAATTTGCAACTTATTAGGTCAATTGGCAACATGATTGGGTATAAAAAGAGCCTCTCAGAGTGGCAGTGTCTCTCAGAAGTCAAGATGGGCAGAGGATCACCAATTCCCCCAATGCTGCGGCGAAAAATAGTGGAGCAATATCAGAAAGGAGTTTCTCAGAGAAAAATTGCAAAGAGTTTGAAGTTATCATCATCTACAGTGCATAATATCATCCAAAGATTCAGAGAATCTGGAACAATCTCTGTGCGTAAGGGTCAAGGCCGGAAAACCATACTGGATGCCCGTGATCTTCGGGCCCTTAGACGGCACTGCATCACATACAGGAATGCTACTGTAATGGAAATCACAACATGGGCTCAGGAATACTTCCAGAAAACATTGTCGGTGAACACAATCCACCGTGCCATTCGCCGTTGCCGGCTAAAACTCTATAGGTCAAAAAAGAAGCCATATCTAAACATGATCCAGAAGCGCAGGCGTTTTCTCTGGGCCAAGGCTCATTTAAAATGGACTGTGGCAAAGTGGAAAACTGTTCTGTGGTCAGACGAATCAAAATTTGAAGTTCTTTTTGGAAAACTGGGACGCCATGTCATCCGGACTAAAGAGGACAAGGACAACCCAAGTTGTTATCAGCGCTCAGTTCAGAAGCCTGCATCTCTGATGGTATGGGGTTGCATGAGTGCGTGTGGCATGGGCAGCTTACACATCTGGAAAGGCACCATCAATGCTGAAAGGTATATCCAAGTTCTAGAACAACATATGCTCCCATCCAGACGTCGTCTCTTTCAGGGAAGACCTTGCATTTTCCAACATGACAATGCCAGACCACATACTGCATCAATTACAACATCATGGCTGCGTAGAAGAAGGATCCGGGTACTGAAATGGCCAGCCTGCAGTCCAGATCTTTCACCCATAGAAAACATTTGGCGCATCATAAAGAGGAAGATGCGACAAAGAAGACCTAAGACAGTCGAGCAACTAGAAGCCTGTATTAGACAAGAATGGGACAACATTCCTATTCCTAAACTTGAGCAACTTGTCTCCTCAGTCCCCAGACGTTTGCAGACTGTTATAAAAAGAAGAGGGGATGCCACACAGTGGGAAACATGGCCTTGTCCCAACTTTTTTGAGATGTGTTGATGCCATGAAATTTAAAATCAACTTATTTTTCCCTTAAAATGATACATTCTCTCAGTTTAAACATTTGATATATCATCTATGTTGTATTCTGAATAAAATATTGAAATTTGAAACTTCCACATCATTGCATTCTGTTTTTATTCACAATTTGTACAGTGTCCCAACTTTTTTGGAATTGGGTTTGTAGTTCCGTTGCCCTTACTTCCCTCAATGGCGGGGCAGCTCGAGGCTACGTCGATGTACCCCAGGTGGAGTGTGCAGTCGCGGTACATCTGTGCCTGCAGACGGCGGCCACCTGGAGAGGTCGACCTAGACTCTCGTCCAAAGCGTTGTTTTCGGCATCTCTGGTGTCGAAGGCTTACACTGCTGCGGGCCAAGCTGCCTCCTCTCTCCATGCCATGGCCATCCTGCAGGTCCACCAGGCCAAGGCATTGAAAGAGCTCCACGAGAGTAAGACCAACCCAAGGTTGAACTCCGCACCGCCACCGACCTCGCGGGCCCTGGGCCGGGTGATGTCCACACTTGTGGTCCAGAAGAGGCACCTCTGGCTAAACCTTGCGCAGATGCGTGACGCCGAGAAAGTCCGCTTTTTTGACGCACCCATCGCGCAGGATGGGCTGTTTGGTGACACTGTCAAGGACTTTCCCAGCAGTTCTCGGCAGTAAAGAAGCAGACGGAGGCGATTAGCCACATTCTACCCCGCCGCGACTCGGCCGCCCACCGGCCTTTGAGATCCAATGCGGAGTCTGCTCCCCTGCAGCCCCGGCCCTCTTCGACGCCAGCGCCTCCGACCCCGGCACCCCCCCGGAAGAGGACGTCGAGGAGGAGACCACCGCCCCGTCAGCAACCATTGTGGAAGAAGCGACCCTGAACAAAAAGAGTTTCCTCTCTCTCTGGGTTTTTTTCAGAGCCGCACTCACCCTCTGCACGACGGTGTTCGGCAACCTGACGTTGCGTCACGGCGAGACGCAATGTCGAGCATACTCTGCAGCCCTCAGCACTCTCAAATCGACGATGCGTGGAGCTGAATCACCAGGCAGGTAAGTCAGCAGAGCCGATCTCCTCCCCGGGGGCTCTCCACAGTGAGGGATCCGCACTGCCAGCCATCGAACCACCCCCCGGGAGGTCGATGAAGCAGATCATACCCCTAGTCCCCCTGTCTCAGTCCCTGGGAGCCTGGTTAGAGCTTCCGAAACGGTCACGGTGGCTATGCGATCCAATTCGCCAGACGCCCGCCCAAGTTTCGGGGCATCCTCTCTACCTCAGTCAGAGGCAAGGATGCTCCCGTGCTTCGGGCCGAGGTCGCCACCCTTCTGTCGAAGGAAGCGATCGAGCTCGTCCCTCTAGCCGAGATGTTCAACGGGTTTTATAGCCCGTACTTCTTCGTCCCCAAGACGATGACGTTCTAGATCTGCATACTCTGAACAGGCACCTACACAAGCTGCCGTTTAGGATGCTCACGCAGAAGCGCATCCTGGCGTCTATCAGATGTCAGGATTGGTTCATGGCAATCGACCTGAAGGACGCGTACTTTCATGTCTCGATTCTCCCTTATCATCGCCCCTTCCTACGGTTCGCTTTCGAGGGGCGGGCATATCAGTACATGGTCCTCCCTTTCGGTCTGTCCCTGTCCCCACGAGTCTTTACGAAGGTTGTGGAAGCCACCGTCGCTCCCCTCAGGGACTATCTCGACGACTGGCTTATCTTGGCACACTCGCGAGATCTGTTATGTACACACAGAGACCTGGTGCTCCGGCACCTAGATCGTTTGGGACTACAGGTCAACCGGGAAAAGAGCAAGCTCTCCCCTGTGCATAGCATCTTTTTTCTCTGTATGGAACTCAACTCTGACTCCATGACAGCGCGACTGACTACCGAGCACGCACAGTCAGTGTTGAACTGCCTGAACCTTTTCAAGCAGTCAGCGGTCCCATTGAAACAATTTCAGAGGCTCCTGGGACACATGGCATTCTCGGCGAGGGTGATACCCCTCAGGTTGATGCACATGAGACCGCTCCAACACTGGCTACAGAGTCGAGTTCCCTGGAAAGCGTGGCACACCGGCAGCAGGCATATGGTCATCACACCTCTCTGCCGACGCACCCTAACCCCCTGGTCTTCAATGACCTTTCTACGGACAGGGGTCCCTCTCGGGAAAGTTACGAGGCGCGTCGTGGTGACGACAGACACCTCCCTGCAGGGTTGGGGTGCCGTTTGCAATGGGCACGCAGTGTCAGGGCGATGGACGGGCCCTGCCTGCGCTAGCATATCAACTGCCTAGAGTTGTTGGCTGTGCTACTTGCACTGAAGAGGCTACAATCTCTCGTGCAGGACAAGCACATGCTGGTCCGGTCGGACAGCACAACTGCCGTAGCGTATATCAACCACCAGGGTGGAATTCACTCAAGGCAGTTAAGACGGCTCGCCCGACACCTCCTCCTGGGGAGTCAGCAGGTGATCAGCTCCCTGCGAGCCACACATATCCCAGGCGACCTGAACAAGACAGCCGATGCGCTCTCTCGTCAGTCGACGGTGAGACCACGTGATTTGCTAGTCCGACGTTGTTTATCTGAATTTTTCGTGTTTTATGGGTTATACCATGGGAAAGTAAAAAAAAAATGGTTAGGTTTGTGCAGTTTTTGTAATGCTTATTGCTATGTCATTCTTTGTTCCCTTATGTTTTACTCCACTTAAAAAAAAAAACATTATTTTACCACAAAATAATTTAGTTCATGCTTTAGTTTGACATGGTCTATTATTCTAAATAAGTTGTGTAAACTACATTGACATCAGGACTAGATGAAATTTACAGAAATGCTTGTCTCTTCTGTGTTTGGCTATTCTTTAGTCTCTCTAGTATATTGCAAAGATATCTGCTTATGATAATTAAAAATATTGATTAAAATGTAATATTAAAATATTGGCGTTAATATTAATTTTATGTAGTAGGCCTATATAATCAGATACAAAGTAACTAAGTAACTAGCTACTTGAGTAGTTTTTTCATTGCATACTTTTTTACTTTTACTCAAGTAAATTTTAAAATAGTGACTTTTACTTTTACTTGAGTAACAATTTCTCTAGTTACTTGTACTTTTACTTGAGTAAAGATTTTGGCTACTCTACCCACCTCTGCCTATAGCGGCTCGTGTTTTTCCGGAAATAATCGTACAGCTGTATCTGTCTTTTGTAAATTTGATCAAACTAAATACTCTTCGAAGATACGACGTATGCAATACTACTGTATAGGCACTCAAGATTAATATGAAACTGAGTGTGTTGCCCGATCTTTAATCCAAGCCGCACAGTTCTATGTCAAAATAAATGTCCTTCTGCAGACTTCCGTACGTATTTCACATTGCATCCTTGGAAGGAGACCCGAAATGCACAACGAGAGGTTTATTCTCAAACAAGACCTTATTTTGTTAGCNTTGTTTGGGGGTCGTGGAGGTTGATAGCTTCAACCTCGTGACTCCGCACAACTATTTTCTTTGTTTGTTTTGATTATATTTGAGTTGATTTCTTTTCGTTATATTGGTTATTTGTTATTTGAGTCGATTTCTTCTGTTACCTTGGTTATTTGTTTTTGTTTCTTTTATTCCTTTCTCCAGGAGCCAGTGACGGGCAGGGAAGGCTAGTTGCTTTCTTTGGTGCGTGTTTCACAGATTGCTGTGTGTTGTGACACAACCTCTTCACGGTGTGATTTGGAGTTGATGTTAATGATGGTAGGTCTAGACTACCTCCCGAGTAGCAGTCGGTCTACCCTGTTCCTGCTAAACTGGGCCCCTGGAGAATAATTTTTATGATCCTGTGATGTGCTCCTCAAGGAGACAATTTTATTGATGTTTATAGAATAAAATATATTTTTGTATTGTTACTCACGTCTCACTGCGCATTATTCTATTGCCTTCAATTGGTGTAACGTACCTGAGTCTTTATTGGGAGGATTTCCCTGGCACCCCCACCAGGGTGGCGTAGTCGGTTGAAATAAACTGTTGTATATACCAGTGAATGCCACATAATCATCTGGTTTTAGCCATATTTCTGTCAAACAGAGCATGTCTATTTTATGATCTGTTATCATATCGTTGAAAAAAGTGCTTTATTAGAGAAAGATCTAATATTTAGCAATCCGAGTCGTAACAGTTGATTATCTGTATTTTGTTCATGTTTAATTTGTTTAACGTTTATTAAATTACTTTCAAGAGGTTTACCATTATTTTATGTTTGCTAATCCGGGGGACAGACACAGTCTCTATTTTTGATGTTTGGAGAAGGGATTATTACATGTTGTCATTTTGTGTATTCTGCGACTGAGACGGCAAGCAGACAGTTGGTTAAGCCATTCTGTCTGCTCCCTGACCTGGGCCCCAGGAGTCAAGCTTTAGCATTAGCATTATTAAGACTTTTTGCCATATTTCTAGACAGGATGGAAGCCCCAGCCCAGGGGGTGGAGACCATCTCGTTTCAACAGGTCAGGTCTGCCCTCAAAACTCTTCCAGTTATTTATAAAAACTATATCATTCTGCAGGCACCACTCAGACAACCAGCCATTTAGTGATGATAATCTGCTATAAATCTCATCACCACGATAAGCAGTGATGGGGCCAGAGAATATTACAGTGTCTGACATCGTGCTTGCGAGCTCACACACCTCTTTAATGTTATCTTTTGTGATCTCCGATTGACGGAGTCGAACATCATTTGTGCCGACGTGAATAACAATCTTACTGAATTTACGATTAGCCTTAGCCAGCACATTTAAATTTGACTTGATGTCAGGCGCTCTGGCTCCCGGTAAACATTGGACTATGGTAGCTGGTGCCTCTATGTTAACGTTCCGAACAATAGAATCACCGATAACTAG
>NC_079898.1:3869742-3979343 GCF_024868665.1 Triplophysa rosa
TATGCTGTAAAATTACAGCTATGTGCTGGCAAATATAGCTGTCTGTTGTTAACTGTAATTTAACAGGGATTTTTTTACAGTGTACAGCCATTTACACCAAGTCCTGCCCCTGATGCAAGACGGGCTAGCACTTAGCTGCGGCGTGGCAGATACGCATAGTGTGCTTTCACACCTCATATGAACGTCATGAAACAGATTTAATGAAAAGTTGTGTTTTTGCCTAGACTCCCTGACCCCCTGACCTCCTGACGGGGCAGGCAGAACGCACGCTGCCGCCTGACGGACCACAACTTCTCCTGATAACCATGCCCTTCAGCGGATTACTAGCAACTTCAAGGCAGCTGTGGTTGGTGCTAGACTCTGCTGGACACTGGCTCTACAGGAACTGGGTTTGACACCTCTGCCAGAAACTCAGCGAACGACAGTTTCCATGCAAAGCACGAGGAGGCTCCAGCGTGTGCAAAGCAATGTCAGAAGTGGGATTGGAACCCACGCCTCCAGAGGAGACTGCAAATTAAAGGTGAACCTTTAATGTGGCGAATATCGAGGTTGTATTCTTGAATAAACAACGCCCAACGCATCAAGCGCTGGTTCGAATTGGACATCTGTGTCAAGAAAGTCCGAGGATTGTGATTGGTATACACAAGGAGTGGAACCATTCCTCCTCCCACATAAACTTAGAAATGCTGTAAAGCCAGCAAGAGTGCGAGAGCCTCTTTTTCGATCGTGCTATACTGTCTTTGACAACTCGTAAACTTTTTAGAGAAATATGCAACCGGGTGATCAACTTGGTACTCATTCTCTTGCAATAACACTGCATCTACCCTTGTAGTGCTGGCATCAACTTGTAACTTGAAAGCTTTTTCAAAGTTAGGAGCGGAAAGAACGGGGGCATTGCTTAAAAGGTCTTTCGCAGCTTCAAAAGCTGACGAGCATTCATTACTCCACTTGAATTTTCTACTCGTGCTTAAGAGATCTTTGAGGGGGGACACTATCACAGAGAAGTTTTTGCAAAAAGCACGATAGTAACCCACCATACCGAGGAATCGACGTAACTCACGTTTAGTAGTGGGCGGTGGAAATTTTAGGATTGCCTCTACCTTTGCAGCGACAGGCTTAATAGAACCCTATCCTACTTGTTTTCCCAGATAGGTAACTACTGCTTTACCAAATTCACATTTTGCAACGTTTAAGGTAAGGGAAGCTGCAGCCAATCGACTAAAAACCGTACTAAGCATTTGTACGTGTTCTTCCCAAGTGTTTGAATGAACAACAACATCGTCTATGTATATCTCACAATTTGTAACACCAACCAGAACATGTTGCATTAACCGCTGAAATGTCGCGGGAGCATTACGCATGCCAAAAGCCAAAACTTTGTACTGCATAAAATGGTCAGGGGTCACAAATGCAGAAATCTCAGAAGCGCAAGGTGTGAGAGGCACCTGCCAATACCCTTTTAGCAGATCTAATTTAGTCACGAAGTTGGCGGCACCCACCCGATCCACACAATCTTCCATACGGGGTAGTGGAAAAGAATCAGCTTTAGTGACTTTGTTCACTTTTCGATAGTCAGTACAGAATCTGAAGGTGGAATCTGGTTTAGGAACCAGGAGAAAAGGGGAACTCCACGGACTATGACTAGGCATGGCAAGATTATGACGTACCATATACTCAACCTCCTCCTGCATAATCAGACGTTTTTGGGGGTTAACCCTGTATGCATGCTGCTTAATTGGTGTACAATCACCTACGTCAATGTCATGGGCTAACACAGAAGTTCTACCCGGAAGAGCAGAGAAAATCGAAGAGTATTTACTTATGCACTGCATCAACTGCGCTGGCTGTCTGACAAATGCGAGAGAGTTTTAGGCAACTCTTGCAAAATAGCAGAGTTACTAAACTTTCCAACCGAACTGGTTGGACCTTTATCCTTCTGGCCATCATCGACAAGAGAGTAAGTGGTTAAAAGGACAGGAGATACCACATCTGCAGCAGATTTAACCACAGCAGCATTTGTTTCACGGCTCAAATACCGTTTCATCATATTTATGTGACACACACGTCTACGTTTCTGCCGGTCTGGCGTAGCCACCACATAATCAGTGTCACTCAACTTTCGTTCAACAATGTAGGGTCCTGAAAACTTTGCATCAAACACAGATTTTGGGACTGGTAACAAAATGAGAACGCGATCGCCAGGATTGAAATTGCGAACAACACTCTTTTTGTCAAAACGTAACTTCATCTTTCCCTGGGAAACATCTAAGTGCTTCTTAGCCATTTCCCATGCATGATGGAGATGTTCCCGAAAAGAACTTACATATTCTGTTACCAACACAGGTGTAGAGGGTGTGGACAGTTCACTCAACAGTTTTAATGGACCACGCACCGTATGCCCAAATACCAAGTCTGCCGGACTAAACCCAGTCGACTCTTGCACCGCCTCCCATGCTGCAAACATAAGAAAGGGGAGACCTTCATCCCACTCTCTCCCTGTATCAACACAGTACGCACAAATCATACTTTTTAAAGTCTGGTGATACCGTTCGAGGGCACCCTGTGACTCTGGATGATACGCGCTCGACATACGATGCGATACCCCCAGAGCTGTCAAAGTCTGTGCAAACTTCTTAGAGGTGAAATTACTTCCTTGATCTGTCTGGACCTGTTTTGGAAAACCAAGCATAGTACAGAACTTTAAGAGAGCTTTTACGACATGGGAAGACTGGATGGTACGTAAGGGGAACTGCTTCGGGAAATCTTGTAGCGGTACACATAATCGTTAACACATACTGAAATCCGGTTTTCGTTTTAGGGAGCGGCCCCACACAATCCAAAATCAGCTTCTCAAAAGGCTCATCCATTACAGGTACAGGATGTAAGGGAGCACTCAGTACCTTTTGGTTTGGCTTTCCAGTCTTTTGACACACATCACAGGTTTTGCAGTATTCTGCAACCGAAGTTTTACACCCTGGCCAAAAGAAGTATTTAGTCATGCGGTGAAAAGTTCTGTTAACCCCTAGATGTCCAGCAAGTGGGTTTTCATGAGCAAGCTGCAATACTTTTTTACGATACTTCGTGGGCAAAACTATCTGATACAATTCACGACAACCAATGTCATCATCTGCAGGTTTCCACTTTCGTTTTAGCACATTCTCCTCACAAAAATACGCAATTCTCTTGCCAAGTATTTGCTTACAATCGACCGCAGCCTCAAAACAGGGAACAAGAGTGGGGTCTTCTCTTTGTGCCTCACTTAGCTGGTTTCTCCCAACATAACACTCTTTGTCGGGTTTTTCCTTACTGTCAGCAGGCTTACTAGTTTCAGGGTTAATCATAAACTCGTATGCGAGGGGATCAGTAGAACTCTCCATAAACGAGTCTGTGAGATTAACTACGTCGTCATACTTTTTCGCCTGCGCGCGCGTCACAGCACAGACAGGAAACACAGTCGAAAACTGTGGTGACTGGTCAGGTGTACTATTAACGTTTCCGTCAGTGGTTACGATAGGTCGTGGGAAAACTTTTCTGCTTGCTAAGTCATTTCCCAATATAACATCTACCCCTTCGATGGGCAATTCTTCACGTACACCAAGGCTGACACTTCCATTAACCAGATCAGAGTTTATCTGAACTTGATGAAGGGGAACACTCTCACACCCCATTTCAATACCACGTATTAGAACATCTGCACCAACATACGTTTTACGTGAGAAAGGCAACACCTTCTGAAGAACAAATGACTGAGCTGACCCAGTATCTCGTAAGATTACCACCGAGCGATGGTCAGTATCTGACAAAGAAACGGTGCCACGAAAAAGGAAAGGTAAGAGGGATTCATCTCTCACCCCTGACAAAGACTGTACAAGAGCAATCTTCTTGCTTTTTCCCCCTACATTTTTACTTCTCCACTCTGGGCACTCAGCAATCAAATATTCAGGGCTTAGGCAATAAAAACAAACGCGTCTCTCTTTTCCACTGGTCGTAGTATTTGTTCAACCCCTAGGAAAGTTCGTACGGGAAAATACGCGTGAGGCAACCCGTGTGACTGAATGTTTGTGGGTGTCATTTAAAGAACGAGCAGCGGGAAATACACCCCGATGTGTTAAGACAAACTCGTCTGCCAATACCGCAGCATCAAGAAGAGAAGTTACTTTCTGTTCGTTCAAGTAAACGACCACTGTATCCGCCAAACAGCTTTTAAAGTCCTCCAACAACATTAACTCCCGCAGATGATCAAATGTAGTAGCTTTACTCGACAAACACCACTTTTCAAATAACACCCTTTTCTCCCTAGCAAATTCTACGTATGTCTGCTTCGATGCATTCGCATGCTTCCGAAACTTTTGGCGATATGCCTCAGGGACTAGTTCATAAGCTCGGAGAACCGCGACCTTTACCGTCTCGCAATCTAGACTTTGTTCAATTGGCAATGATGCGCAAATCTCTTGAGCTTTTCCCGAAAAACTGCACTGTAACAGTAACGCCCACATATCCACTGGCCAATTAAGTTTGGTAGCAATGCGCTCAAAAGCCACAAAATACGAATCCACCTCTGATTCGCGAAAGGGTGGCACCAGTTTGATATACTTGCTAACATCAAACTCACTATCACAACTCATAGTCGTGGTGAAAGGTATAGATTGAGACGAAGAAAAAGTCGGCGAAGAAGGTTTTATTCGCGGGACCGGGACCGGAGTTCGAAGCTTTATATCCCGATCTACTTCCGCCTGTATAACTCTAAGTTTTAAATGCAGATTCTCATTCTCTTTTTGTTTCAGCTGGAGATCTAACTCCTTCAAACGGATAGCTAACATGGGGTCAGATTGAGCATCTTCATGTTCACTTTCTACCGAAGAGCCTCCGCCCTCTTCGCCTGCCTCGGCCGTTTGCTCGCCAACCGTTTCCTGTAACAAAATACCAGCTTTCGTTAACTGTTCACAAAGAGAATCTTTGATCACCTGCTTTTTCGCTTCTCTAGGTACCTTTAGATTATAAAAGTCTGCCATTAACAGCAAGTCCTTCGTCCTACACCCATGCAGAACGTCAATATTTGGGGACATTGAAAACTGTATCAAATCGAACTCCATCTCTAACGCCAACAAGTTCTCACACTTTACCTCCTATGCACAAGTGTGAAAGCATTAACAGACCTTCAAGACGGAGGGAAAAAAGTTTTACTCACCGCCTCGAATGAAAGTACTAATGTTGAAAGGACGAGCCCCCAATTGTTACGGTTTCTCTTCGTCTAGGGTTAAGGAACGTAACAAGGCCACGTGGAGAGAGAGAATGGCTGAGGTCTCCAGGTCCCAAGGTATCACACAACACACAAGTTTGAGTTAAAGATGTAACAAAGGTTTATTTTTCTTACAAGTCCATAGGAAAAGACTTGTGAAGGGAGAAGCCACAAAAAAGAGTCTTCCTACCCCTCCAACAAAAAAAAGAAAAGCAAAGACAAGGCACTGCTACAGAAATCAGGAGAGAAAAAAAGTTAGCCGTAGCAAAACCAAAAAAAGAAAAAATATATATATATATGGGCATCCCCTTACTTGCATTTCATAGCAAGTTAACAATATAATTTTGTGCAATAAATGAGAATATAACAATTAACAGATTTCATAAAGAAAACAAAATAAATCACAGAGAATACACCCGGCCACCGGCTCTGGGTTAAGATCTGACTGATTATATTTTTACAGCTTTTAGTCCCATAACTCAAACAGGCAGTTTGGGAGAAAATCACCTCCTACCCCCTTTTTTTAAACACCCTCTCTGTTTCACTACAAGAGAAGCTATCAACTCAGACATAACTTACAAAAAAAAAGCATCCCTACACACTAGTTGAGTGCTTTTGGGATCACACCCATTCTTGGTAAACTTTGACACCTGGAAACCAACAGCTTTTGGGACAGAGGAAAGTGCTTCAGTCTTTGTCTCTGTCTCTGTCTCTGTACTGCAGAATCTGTTAGGCAGACAGTGCAGAGAGAACAGCACAACTGGGAAGCAAAACACAATTGCATCACAACAGGAAAATCTTTTTACACTTCTTTATATACATACGTCCCAATGGACGTAACGCTTTCATGTTGAGTTTACATGCTTCACTCATGTTCTCTCTAGATGTTAATTTCATGTTAAGAAAACATCACTCAAACATGTGGAACCACTGTCCATGATTGAATTATGTTCAACCACAGAGCTTCTTTTTTTAGTGCAAGTTTGAGCTAGAAACCTATACAATTGTGTTAAATGAAAGTGATTTGTTCAAGTTAAGTGAACAGCTTCAAAAAAATATTTTTTGAGTGCAGTTTATAAAGATAAGTCAACAACTAATGTCGTTTAGTCATTATGGATACTGCCACCAGAGTTTTAGTCATTATGGCTACTGATACTAGAGTTGCTGACATTGGGTGTTAGATTTTGGTGCGGGTAAGGGGATATTTAAAGCCATATCCCCCACAGAAATGGGGTTCAACTGACATTAGGTGTCAGCCAATCTGAGTTTACCGATTTAGGTGTTAGGCCATAGAGCTGGGATTGGCGTTAGTGTCACTGATACAATTTTTCACAATTTTCCTGACTTTTATGTTTTGCTTTAATTTCTCAGCACTGCATGTTACAATGTGAATTAGTACGGCTAGAATATGTGTGTTGATAATGTGCATCACAACTAACTGAAATATTTATTCAGGTGTATGTTTACACATTCTGGGAGATGCTAATTATCCACATGTGAATACTTAACGTTGAACGGAGGAGACCTCATGGAATGTTTTTCACGAGAATATTTTCGTTTCTCAGAATTACATGCAATTTACAGGTGCTGTTGATTCTGGTGCACGTAATTCTGAGGAACACTACTGACTTGTTGAGTAATGAGCATTTTCTCAAGAAACACAATATCTTATCAATTCTAAGATAACATCCTGGGTGTGTACTATAAAATAAATGTTTTAAATTTTAACGGTAAATGATTTACAGTGAAGGTGCGCCAATTTTTTTTGTTTTCTGACATATTTCTACCACAGCATTTTATTTAGTTTAGGGTTAATTTTGGCATAAATCAGTAGAAAAATGGTGAGATACCGTCCTGAACCCAAAGCGATACATGAGGGAAAATTTTACAATTTGCTTTAAAAGCTAAAATAAGTACAGTTTACAAAATATGTTTAGAATTGTAGCTAGAAATCAACAGAATCAAGGACAGCTTTGTTTGAAAGTTTTTTAGTGGAAGTGAAATAGTAAGGCTGATGGAAACGGTGTATTTTTGAGCAATACAGCAATCTTCCATCGTTTTCCATTTACTGTATTGTTACTTCTTGTGCTCTGCTAAGTTATTTTCTTTTCATCTTTCTGGATTTCTGTCATTTTCCACAAGTTCAAATCAATCTACGCTGCATTTTATCTGGCCTTTAAAAGGCCAGTCACACCAAAGACAATAACAATGAAGGGAATGGCGGGCGGACAACAATGCAGAGGAAATATATCTTTGGGATCCGTTTTAGAATGATTGCTTTTCAAAATATCTTCTTGGAACATGATCTTTACTTAATATCTTCTTGGAACATGATCTTTACTTAATATCTTCATGACTTTTGCCACAAAAGAAAAATGGATCATTTTGACCCATACAATGTTTTGTTGGCTATTGCCACAAATAAACTTGTGCAACTTATGACTGGTTTTGTAGTCCAGGGCCACATATCATTATCATTTTTTGAAAAGCAAACATCCAAATTAAAGACTAATATACTACTTCATAGGAATCTGGGAGATGCTAATCATCCACTTGTAAATATTTAAGCTTGAATTGAGCAGACATGATGAAATGTCTTTCACGATAATATTTTTTCATGACTGAAGAAGTCAGAATTACATGTACAGAAACTGACAGGTGTGTTTTAGGGGGAGTAGCTAAGACAAGTGTGTGATATATAAGAGCCCTGTCAAAGTTCTTTAAATATCTGTTCTGTTATCTTCAGCCCAAAATCCATTCGTCTTCTACAACATTTACTGGTAGGGTGATCATTTATTAATCTGGGTAAATTTGACAACAACCATTTAACATTTAGACTTTGAAATACCTACTTTGAATATAAATAAAGGAAGGGACGGTATAATAAGTATAATAAGTAGGTAAAATGTTGCCGCTGCCATGCATAGATATTATTGACTTTTTCGTAACATTAGAACTAAAAATATGGTATTTCATAACAAAGATATTAGTGAGCCAAGGAATAAGTTTAGTACTAATTTAATACTAAAAATTCAAATGTATGACTAGTATGCAAGTCAGACTTAATCAATGAAATGTTAGCTACAGAATGAATCTTATTATTGCTTTCATTGTATTATTAGAAAATATGATTTTTTTCTGTTGTTTATGATTTCCTTATTTATTTTCAGAATTTTACCCAACTTCTTCAGTGCCAAAAAATATACGGAAGAAAACAAAATGGCAATGCAAATAACCAAGCTCAATGTTTCCACCTCTAACGAGGAAGAAGAAATACTTGCAGCCCAAGATTATAAGTTCATCAACGTTGATCTCAATGAAGGTACTGGTGGAAACCAGGTCCTTCTTTGGTACAAGAAAGAGTGCGGCAACAAACCTGTGACCAGGATCCAGTTTTCATTCTTCAGCCACATGAAATCTGGTCTGGCCGAGGCTGGGTATGAGGCGGTCAACAAAGATCTGAATGCAGGAGTTTGTGGAGATAACATCTATCTGTGGTACTTCTGTGGCAACACAAAACAAGACATTCCTATTGTGGACCTCAGCATAACCAAAGATGCCAGAGAGGAGCCTACTCTTCTGCAAGATGGCTGGGAGAGACTGGGCTGTGATCTGAACCGTAATGCAAGAGGAAACTTTATCTATCTGTGGGTGAAGAGAGAGAAGCCGAGCTACATCTGTGAAATCGCAGCATCTGTTGACTTCACTTCAGACAAGTACATGTTTGAACTGGGCTACACTCGTGTGGATGAAGACACCAATCGCAATGCTCGAGGAAACAAAGTCTTCCTGTGGTATCGGCGCACAACCGATAAGAGCACAGCGCTCACTGCTCTCAACATATCCACCTCCCTCCAGGAGGAATTAAAGCTCCAGTGTGAAGGCTTTAAAAAGCTCTGTGTTAATCTTAATAAAGGAACCAGTGGAAAAGATGTCTACGCATGGCACATAAAAGCAGGATGTCAATCGCAGATCCAAGCCATAGTTCTGCTGATCAACCCTAGGGCCTTCCTTGAGTATCAGAAAGCCGGTATCAACTTTGTCGACAAAAATCTGAATGATGGAAACAAAGGCTGGCCAATGTACATAGCCTACAAGTAAAAACACAGAGTCATGTTGCCATCACAGGAGCTTTTTTTCAGTTACCTAATTGATAGCACTTCTGTGTATGGCGATAACTACCGTATTAGCACAATTGTTTGTAATGTAGTAATGTTAATGTCACTCTTTAAAACCTATTGGAACCCAACCACACATGTTAAATTTGGCCTTTGTGTTTCTGTGATAATTCATTATGAAATAAAGTCAACTTTATCCACAGCAAATGCTTTGATAAGTGTTAATCTTCTTTTAATTTTTGGCTTTGACTTTTGACAATCCATCTGTGAAACTGTCCTTGTGTGAAAATGTAATAACCTTATAACCTGACTCAGGTTACACATTGCTACACATTGCTAACGCTACACACTGTAAAACTGTCAGTGAAATTAACAGTGAAATGGAAATGAACAGCGAAATTCCTTTGTTTTTACGAACGTTTATGGCAACCGCCTTTTTTCACTGTAAAAACTATTAAACAACTCCACAAACACTATTACCACCTTCCCTTATTACAGACACCACTGTCACTTTATTTCTGTTATACGTCTACAAAAGTTCTTATTGAGAATTAACACGTTTAGATGTCGATGGTTCTCGTCGACACACCGTTACGGTGATGAGTGTTTGCTTTAGTTGAGCTCCTGACTCCTTGCTTTTGGGGTTAAGATTTTCCTTAGTTTTCAACTGTATGTTGAAACAGATAGAAACAGGTGTAAAAAGCTATGCAAAATAGTTTTCATGTAGTTTTTTGTAGATTCATACACTGATTCTTGATGTCCGAGTCAAAAATCAAATGCAGGATTTGTTCTTACTGTTCAAAAAAACTCTTTATATGGATTGTTGCAGCAAAGCTGGGTCTCTAATGTATGCTCATTCAGATTCAGACTGTTATAACAAAACCCAATGAGAAACTACACAATATTAGAAAAAGTGTCTAAAAACCAGACAAAAGAATCTTATCACGTCTTCTTTTGATCTTTCAATCATGACTATGTTTTTTAAAAACACAATCATAGCAGCCAAAAGAAAAATGCTATTAAGCAAATAACGGGTGAAGA
Source organism: Triplophysa rosa (assembly GCF_024868665.1). Lineage (NCBI taxonomy): Eukaryota > Metazoa > Chordata > Actinopteri > Cypriniformes > Nemacheilidae > Triplophysa > Triplophysa rosa. Next base: position 3,880,141 of record NC_079898.1, read on the forward strand.
GCCAACCGAAGCAAACACTGATCACAATAACGGTGACTTTAAACAACAATAAAACGTCAAGTCATGGATGTTATACTGCAGTCCCTGTGAAGCAGAAGTGGTGATCGTCTTCCGTATTCTGACATATGGCCAAGATTAATAGTGGGTGCGGCTCATGTTTTCCACTGTGAATTGATTGGACGAATAAACACAGGATGTTCTCGTATTTTTACGGTAGTTTACTGGCAACCATAGCTGCCAGTATTTTTCCGTAAAAACTACGGAATTGTTTTGAAATGTTTTGTGGGTCACCACTATGCTGAAGAGTGGAGTCTGTGTTTAAGTCAAGGTCAGGCAACAAGCTTCTGATGTTATGCTGCATGTTGCTTTAATTAATCCTTTAGGCGCCAGGGTTTTTTGGAAAACATGCTGGATTTTGACATTAATATTTCAAAAGCTTGTGGCTTGAAAGGACTTAAAGATAGAGATCTTCTGTAAATTAGAAAAATGTTGGGCATGACCAAAAGTTTATGTGGGGTGTACTTGTAAATATACTCATCTAATTAGCCTATTATGATGTCTTCAGGACTTGAATTTCATAATATTCAGGAAATAGTAGATATTGAATTGATGTTTGAACTTATCTGCATGGTTTTTTACTCTTTGATCCTTATTCCAAATGATCAGGAAAAGAGGAAATCAACAGTAAAACTATTAGTAACTATAGTAAAATTATTACTATATTACTGTGCCATAGTAAAATGCATGTGCCTATTTTTTGATCAGTTGACCAGCTATCTGCCCAATCAGCTGCCTCTACCTCAAGCAACAGCTCTCCAATGGACACTACGACCACGTTCACCCCTGCCACCCCCATCTCCGTTAGGCAAAGATTCAGATTCAGATTTTTATTTATAAAGCACTAATTAAAAACAACCTCAGGTTGACCAATGTGCTGTGCAATACAATTTGACAATATGTAAAACAACAAGAAACAAAAGCAACATATAACAAAAACAAAACATAGCATAAATTAAAGTAAAACGATGATTTTAACTTTGATTTAAAAATATGAACTGTTTGTGCTGTTCTGATATGAGTGGGAAGACTGTTCCAGAGTTTAGGTGTGGCTACCGCAAAAGCCCGATCACCCCTAGATTTTAATTTTGACTTTGGGACAGTTAGTAGTCTTTGATTTGCAGATCTAAGACTACGTCCCGGATGATGTTCACAGAGCAGGTCAGCGAGATAAGGGGGGCAAGACTTGTCTGTGTGTTTGCATGTGATTTTCCCTTACCTTCTCCATTTTATATTTCTTTTCTTTTGTGTCCATCTTACGATGGTTTTCTTTGTTTTGTGCAGCTGCTTTGATGCACTATAAACTGTTAGAAGTTATTAAGTTATTAAAAATAAACAACAAAGTTTCTTCTTTGCTGATCATATTACAAAGATACCTAACGTTATATAATTCAATTGCACAGTTAAATTGTAATTATGACAAAGTATTATCATCGGAAAGGTAACACTCTAGAAAATATATATTTGACCAATGTTTTATGATATAGTAGTTTATGTAGGAACAGTAATTCCGGTCTGGTGTATAGGCTACTACACAGTATAACGATCACAAATTTGCTTTGCATTATTTTAACAACTGTGAAACATTTTCAGAAAGATTATTTTACTGACATGTTGATTATAAAACTTAAAATTAAAGTGACATCATGACTTATAATAAATAAATTAATCTTCGATTTAAGATAGACATAAATCTAGCCCTAACCCCCTTAATCATTTATCACAATGGGTAAAACCAAAGAATATAGTTCTGATGTGCAGCAAAAGATTGTATAGCTACACAAAATAGAAAGTGGATTTAAAAGGCAATGGTTAAAACAATAAAAATGCCAATTTCCAGCATCAGGGCAATAATTAGGAAGTTTTAATGGACTGGAGATGTTGAAAATCTGCCTGAAAGAGAATGTGTCTATATTGTGTTATTGCACAGCAAAGAGAATGAGAATATTTTGAGTGGCCAAAGACTCTTCAAGGATCACAGATGAAGATTTGCAGAATTAGTTGAATTTTAGTGTCAGAAAAAAATATAATAAAAATAAAGGAAAACTGCATCTCCATCACCACAACTTGTATGGGACACTGTTCAAGAAACAAATCTTCTTCTCTCATGCAAAAATAAACTCCACCATATTCATCTGCCATACTGGAACTTCAAACAGGACTGGGGTCTATGGCCATATGAAAAGTTTTTTGTGGGAGCAATAACACAAGGTTCTGGACATCTTGTTCAGATACATGGCATCATTTTATCAAATAACAAACAAATAAAAAAAATCAAAGCCTGACTTGCATTGCTAGAAACATTATAATGGGTCGTGGTTAGATCTTCCATCAGCTCATTGGTTCAAAACAACATCAAAATCAACAAAAAAAAAAGAGTCACTGAATACAAAATCAAGATCCTGCCATTGCCATCCCAATTGCCTGATCTGAAAAATATAGAAAATGAGTGGGGTGAACTGAAGAAGAGGGAGCACCAACATTTGACCGATCTGGAGAAACTCGGGTGACTCTCAGTGTATTCTCAAACCTCAACAGACTGAAAAGAATACACCCAGAGCTGTTTTTCTTATAAATTAACGTTGCGGAGTGTATTAAATACAAGGGTGCCAATAATTGTAGCCAACATGTAAGGAAGAAAAACTTTTTTACAATGTGATATTACCCTTACTTCAAATTGTTTTCCTTCAATTAAATGTTAGAATTTTTTAGATTTTTTAAATAAAAGATCGAAACGAAAAACAATGCATTTTTACAGCCTCTTTGCTCATATTTTACCAAGGGTGCCAATAATAATGGAGGCAAATTATAGTTTTCATCAAAACCAATACAAATCCATTATAACCATTAAATTAATTAAATTTTCTGGTAGGGCTCTATTGTTTTTGTCAGCAGGGATAGCCTATATTCATAGTTGATGTATGATGTCTTGAATCAGAGTTAAAGTAATGTACATTTTTTTGCAGGTTTATTTATTTGTTTTTTATTTTTTTACTTATTTTTATAGTTAATTTTTGTAGGCCTATTTTTTTCTTGTTCAGCAATAATGTACCAAGTGTATCCTCTAAAACGTGATCAACATAAGACCTGTAGGCTATTCCAAAGCATGTATGACTAACAAATTTTGGATGGACGGGTTTAATGTCCCCTAGTGGTCTTTTTTGGTACAGCATTTAAAGGTTTTCCAGAAACTTCATTGTCATTCTCAGATTTTGACTAGAGAAAAGACCAACCTTAGCTTTGTATTACAAAACATTAATTCAATTGATTATAATTATGCTTATTATAATAATTCTTCTGCAAAAACAATATATAAATAATTAAATTTATAACACACTAATTTATTATTTTTTATACTGGGAAAATAGGCTACAACGCAGGTGTGACAAAATAAATATTTTTTAATGATTGAAAAACTAAAAAGGTTAGATTTTTATCGTGGGCAAAACCAGCGCGAGACCCTGGTCTATAACTGACGTGTGTCCAGCTCGCGCATAGCCTGACTGACTCCGTCTGACTGGACCGCTGCAGCTCGCTTCAAGTTTTTGGTAAGTACTTTTTGAAACAAATTATTTACAAAATTCTTATATAAGTTACATTTTAAACGTTACCCCACTACAAATGTCAATGACCGTTAAAAAATATATGAAGCTAGGCCATTTTTAACAGGACACTGTTTGAGGGAAATCTGAGGGACCTGTACGTTTTCCTCAAAAAACCCTCTTTCAGATAAAACTCATAAAATGTTCATATAATTGGCTCACTGGCTTTTCCAGTATATGTACCACGTCGAGTATTCACCCAAAACATTCATCAATTCAAGGTATGCTACTGTTAAATGCGGTTAACTGTATGTGACGTCAATTGAGTAAATGTGATTCCTTATATGGAAATAGCGCCGTCTCAGAGGTTTTGTGCGCGCGCGGTCTCTTCCTCTCATTAACACACGCAGCTGTGGGGAGGGAAACTCTGGCCTATAGATAAAATAATCAGATTCCTTTTCCCCAATTATTAAATAGGGTGTCCAAACGCACTTTTTACACTTCATAATAATAACAACGATATCCAACGTTGTGTTTTGCACTGATGTCTCCACAGGAATCGAAATGTCCTGCCTCAGTGAGGGCCGACCGACCACACACACGCACGCACACACGCACGCACACACGCACGCACACACACTTTCTGCAAACTCTGCTTTGCACAAACTTGGTTTGGAAGATTTTAGTAATAATATTTATGAAACTGAATAACAACAGCACAAAAACAATTATAAAACATCATGAAAAAATGTAATAAAAGTAAAACATTAAGGCTAGTGTTTACACCAGAGAGTAAAATTGTGAGAGTAATCCAAGACTAAAAACATACTAATGTGGCTTCTTTTCAATAGGTGAAAAGTTTTTTTTAAATATTAATTTATTTTAAAAAATGATTTAAGCCATATACTCTCTTCTTTTTTCAGTGTTGATTATCATCTGATTCTGTAAGTGATTCATCTAGGATACTATGTTATTTACCATGTTTATAACATTAATTGATTAAAAATGATGTAGACAAGTGTAATATCTGACATGTATTCAGTGATGTTTCTTTTTCTCCCTTAGCTTTTGTGTCAACAGCAGCTAATTACACCCCAAAGGCTCTTATAAGAGCCACACCATAAAGCATATTTCAGAATCAGAATCAGAATCAGAAGAGCTTTATTGCCAAGTGTGCTTGCACACACAAGGAATTTTCTTTGGTGTTGGAAGCTTCTAGTACAGACATTCAACACAATGACAATACAATATAATACGATTTACAGTCTAAAAAATTCTAAATTGTGCATATATAAAATAAAGACTATTTTACAGAAAATGGGGGATAATAACATATAAGAGACATTGTACAGGGTAGTATATAGTAGAATAAACATATTATAATTGACAACTAATGAAAATCCCAAATTCAGTATCTCAGAAAATTAGAATATTACTTAAGACCAATACAAAGAAAGGATTTTTAGAAATCTTGGCCAACTGAAAAGTATGAACATGAAAAGTATGAGCATGTACAGCACTCAATACTTAGTTGGGGCTCCTTTTGCCTGAATTACTGCAGCAATGCGGCGTGGCATGGAGTCGATCAGTCTGTGGCACTGCTCAGGTGTTATGAGAGCCCAGGTTGCTCTGATAGTGGCCTTCAGCTCTTCTGCATTGTTGGGTCTGGCATATCGCATCTTCCTCTTCACAATACCCCATAGATTTTCTATGGGGTTAAGGTCAGGCGAGTTTGCTGGCCAATTAAGAACAGGGATACCTTGGTCCTTAAACCAGGTACTGGTAGCTTTGGCACTGTGTGCAGGTGCCAAGTCCTGTTGGAAAATGAAATGTGCATCTCCATAAAGTTGTATAAGTAATGAATGCTTGACCACAACACGTTAAGGCGCATGCTCGCTAAATCATTCATGACGTCACCGTGCTACAGGCTGCAGCGAGGGGTATCTCAAACAACTCGATAGTGTTATACGACCTGAAATTAGTCTGCGGACTCTGCCATCTCAAAAGCTCACCGGCGCCATCTTGTGTAACTAGCCCATATAGACACCAAAACGAAACTTCCAAGCAGGTGTCATTTGGAGGTAGTTGGAGCTAAACTCTGCAGAGCTGTGGTCCTCCAGGAACTGAGTTTGACACCACTGGCTTTAAGCAATTCATTGTTTGCTCCACAGTATTAACACTAGGAGTAGCTTAACTAGTTCCAAATTTATTTATAAAGAATAACTTCATGACTTTGTGGCTTATAATGAATTGTCTCTTTCACTTTTAACAGCCATACCATTATTTCCCCAGAGTGTGTGACCTATACGCAGACATATCAGATGATGATCTGGACAGAATTGTAGCGGACATCCAGAACCTTTACCCTAACTCTGGCTACCGTATGATGCATGGTCACTTGAGCTCAAGAGGAATTAAAATATAAAGTAAGACTTGTTCATCCTAATGCAAAATACTGCTTATCCATAGTTTTCTGTCACATGACCCACCAGGGTGGCTGGCAGACAAAGAAGCAGTGGCTTACATTAAGCTGCCCATAGAGGCACAGCACAAGCCGGTCAATTTTCCTTTTGTTTCAAGACACAAATATTTAAATCACCTCTAAACAGAAGAAAGTCTAAGACAGGGGTGTCCAACCCTGCTCCTGGAGAGCTACCATCTTGAAGTTGGAGCTGAAGTTTGCAGGACGGTAGCTCTCCAGGAGCAGGGTTGGACACCCCTGATCTAAGATATAAACTACAAGTTTCAGACCTGCCGACGTAAACTGGCAGAGATCCACTTCAGTGATGTTGACATCTATTTTGTGTAGAATCCCTCTCCTTATACTACCACCAGGATCATATTAATATTGTACTGTATTATGTTATACAATATTAATGAAAAAAATGAAGTTCAGTCAGAACACAAGTTTAATACTCTTAGTACTATATAGGTCAACAGCAAAAGGATTTACAAATCATTGCATTTTCAGTTAATATACTGTTTGTGTAACTTGAGCAACTTTAGCTAACAGTTAAAAATAAAAATACATTTTAATTTATGCATTTGGCAGACGCTTTTATCCAAAGTGACTTACATTGCATTATCCTATACATTTGTTTCTAAGTATGTGCAATCCCTGGGATCGAACCCACGACCTTGGCGTTAACGCAATGCTCTTACCACTGAGCTACAGGAGAATAATCACTGTTATTGGTTGCCTCGTCCATGACAACAATTTAGAAAGAAAATTACATAAATATATATTTCTGGCTAAATATAGAATGATTAATATATCCAGTGTTTATGTGGGGTTAACATTGATGAAGTATTCACTGCAAATATGAGTGGACATTGACGGCTTCCATTGTTTACCCTCAGAAACATGACAGAGACATGTTTATGGCACAGAATTCACAAATTCCTTCTTTCCGGGTTTTCTTTCTCAGACATGATTCTGTAAAAGCATAGTTCAGGCCTGTGTCCTCAACAGTTTGTGCATTTGATTTCACAACGATTTAAGTTAAACAGTAGAAATCCCCCACATTAACCTTAAAGACAACAGCATATAGCCTTCTTTTGCCTGTGTACCTGATGTCACATGAAAACTATGGATTGCATGAAATTTGTAGTACCGCTTCAGTAGATCACATTAACATTCCTGAAACAGGCAATTTCTACCATCAATATTAAGAGAATTTATGCAGATAAGCTTAACAGTTTTTTTTGTAATTTCTCTCTTTTGTCATGTTAGTTGACAGAGTGCGCGAGTCCCTACGGAGAGTGGATCCACAGGGAACACAACAACGAGCCTTGTCACTACGCACCTTAAGGCGTAGACAGTACTCTGTTATAGCACCTAATGCAATGTGGCACATAGATGGTAACCACAAACTTATTATGTATGTTTTTCACATTTAAAGTGAAAGATAGTTCATAACTCATTTTCACATTGAGACTAATGTTTTATAATTCGTAGATGCATGGTGATTTGATTTATCTGAAGTTATCTCCATATAAATAGCCATTTAAGCTGGAATGGTGTTGATGCTAAACCACAAACACAGACTGAGCAATTAAAAAAAGGTATTTGCAAATATATGTGCATATGATTCCTGTTGTGACCCCTTATATAATTGGCAGAATTTTCATGTGTGTGAGAATTCCACTATGAAATTTGGAGGAGGCTTATTTAATATTTGGTGAAATAATTATAATCCTATAGAAGTCTTAAATTATTACATGTTTGCATAGGTGGAGGTTTGTGGTCCATGGTGGCATAGATGGCTTCAGCAGGATGATTGTGTACCTAAAAGCTGCTACAAGGAACAGTGCCTCTGTTGTGCTGCAAAGTTTCATAGAAGCTGTGAATCGCTTTGGCTTACCCTCCAGGGTGAGATCTGATAAGGGCCGGGAGAATGTTGATGTGGCCTATTTCATGGTGTCCAATCAAGGGGAAAACAGACAGTCCCACATCACAGGGCGCAGCGTTCATAACCAAAGGTTTTTCTTTTATCATTACTCAGAAAAATAACGTGCCATGAAGTGATTAATCAAGGCCCAATTCTATTTGATACTTTTTTTGTCAAAAGCAGCACACACGCAATCGCGTTCTGATTCATGGTTGTCTTATGTTGCCATTCCATTGTGCAATCAGTAATGTGGTATGTTAGCAAACTTAAGCGACTTTTGCAAACGTTTCAAGTATTCAATCAAGAAGATGAATATGAACAATGACAGCGGACAAACTGGTGTCGTATACCAGTTATTTAAACTAAGAACAGAAGCGTTAGTTTTGCCTTTTTATATTGGACATAAGTTGGATAATAACAAACGAGATTGACTAGGAGACATCCCAGCAAACAGGGGACGTCCCCCGGACGTTGCGAACGTCCGCATTAGGTCCTTACTTGGTCCGCTTTGTAACGTTCTCTCCCGGACCTTTAGAGAACGTCCGCATTTGGTCCGCCCTGTAACGTTCGCTGGCGGACCTTTAGAGGACGTCCGCTTTTGGTCCGCCCTGTAACGTTCGCTGGCGGACCTTTAGAGGACGTCCGCATTTGGTCAGCTCTGTGACGTTACTTGGCGGACCTTCCGAGGACATTGTGTATGGGGTGTGGTTTATGCATTGCAAACTAAGCAATCAGTCGTGTCAATGGTCGCGTACTTTGTCGTGTCGATGGTCGCGTACTTTGCCGTGACCAATGACGTTGCTTTTAACAATTAAGAATTTGGTTATTCCTTAAATTAACGGTGATAATGGACATTCATATCTTCTTTTCCCATGCCAACTGCAATCCATAATATTATTGCAAATTCTCCTTTGACCTTTTGATAATATATTTAAAGTATCTTTATCTGCAAACATGCAATAATACCAGCGAGAGTTGTACTGTATAATATAAAGTAGGCTATACAATGCCTGTGTATACACATTACTTGGTCTGTGTGTTTGCATGTGTTTTCCCTTACCTTCTCCATTTTATATTTCTTTTCTTTTGTGTCCATCTTAGATGGTTTTCTTTGTTTTGTGCAGCTGCTTTGATGCACTATAAACTGTTAGAAGTTATTAAGTTATTAAAATATAACACGTTTCTTCTTTGCTGATCATATTACAAAGATACCTAACGTTATATAATTCAATTGCACAGTTAAATTGTAATTATGACAAAGTATTATCATCGGAAAGGTAAATTCTAGAAAATATATATTTGACCAATGTTTTATGATATAGTTTTTAGAAGTATTCAATGAATTCCTGCTGAATATATAGAGCCAGCTACTAAAAAGTAAGTTGAATTACTATTTATATGGAAATTATGGGTTTATTTGGATGTATGTGACGGATTATGTATCAGGAGATGGACAGGCAGACTGTTGGAGCACGTGGTGCCTGTTGCATTGGCTGCTGCCAGCAGCCGTTTATGCTTTAATGATTTCACTTTATCTGTTTCACCTGTATGCATGCGTGAGAGCGCGTTCATCGCAAGCAACACCAAGGATGAGTTGCATGCATGCAAGCTTTCAAGGCACTGCGCTGCTGTCCGGTGTATAGGCTACTACACAGTATAACGATCACAAATTTGCTTTGCTTATTTTAACAACTGTGAAACATTTTCAGAAAGATTATTTTACTGACATGTTGATTATAAAACTTAAAATTAAAGTGACATTGTGACTTATAATAAATAAATTAATCTTCGTTTAAGATAGACATAAATCTAGCCCTAACCCCCTTAATCATTATCACAATGGGTAAAACCAAAGAATATAGTTCTGATGTGCAGCAAAAGATTGTATAGCTACACAAAATAGAAAGTGGATTTAAAAGGCAATGGTTAAAACAATAAAAATGCCAATTTCCAGCATCAGGGCAATAATTAGGAAGTTTTAATGGACTGGAGATGTTGAAAATCTGCCTGAAAGAGAATGTGTCTATATTGTGTTATTGCACAGCAAAGAGAATGAGAATATTTTGAGTGGCCAAAGACTCTGGATCACAGATGAAGATTTGCAGAATTAGTTGAATTTAGTGTCAGAAAAAAATATAATAAAAATAAAGGAAAACTGCACCTCCATCACCACAATTGTATGGGACACTGTTCAAAAACAAATCTTCTTCTCTATACAAAAATAAACTCCACCATATTAATACTGGAACTTCAAACAGGACTGGGGTCTATGGCCATATGAAAGTTTTTTTGGGAGCAATAACAAAGGTTCTGGACATCTTGTTCAGATACATGCATCATTTATTTTATCAAATACCAACAATAAAAAAATCAAAGCTGACTTGCATTGCTAGAAACATTATAATGGGTCGTGGTTAGATCTTCCATCAGCCATTGGTTCAAAACAAACATCAAAATCAAGCTCACTGAACACAAAATCAAGATCCTGCCATTGCCATCCCAATTGCCTGATCTGAAAAATATAGAAAATGAGTGAAGATGAAGAAGAGGGAGCACCAACATTTGACCAATCTGGAGAAACTCGGGTGACTCTCAGTGTATTCTCAAACCTCAAAAAACTGAAAAGAATACACCCAGAGCTGTTTTTCTTATAAATTAACGTTGGGAGTGTATTAAATACAAGGGTGCCAATAATTGTAGCCAACATGTAAGGAAGAAAACTTTTTTACAATGTGATATTACCCTTACTTCAAATTGTTTTCCTTCAATAAATGTTGGAATTTTTAGATTTTTTAAATAAAAGATCAAAACGAAAAACAATGCATTTTTACAGCCTCTTTGCTCATATTTTACCAGGGTGCCAATAATAATGGAGGCAAATTATAGTTTTCATCAAAACCAATACAAATCCATTATAACCATTAAATTAATTAATTTTCTGGTAGGGCTCTATTGTTTTTGTCAGCAGGGAAAGCCTATATTCATAGTTGATGTATATGTCTTGAATCAGAGTTAAAGTAATGTACATTTTTGCAGGTTTATTTATTTGTTTTTTACTCTATTTTTATAGTTAATTTTTTAGGCCTATTTTTTTTCTGTCAGCAATAATGTACCAAGTGTATCCTCTAAAACGTGATCAACATAAGACCTGTAGGCTATTGGCATGTATGACTAACAATTTTGGATGGACGGGTTTAATGTCCCCTAGTGGTCTTTTTTGGTACAGCATTTAAAGGTTTTCCAGAAACTTCATTGTCATTCTCAGATTTTGACTAGAGAAAAGACCAACCTTAGCTTTGTATTACAAAACATTAATTCAATTATTATAATTATAATTATGCTTATAATAATTCTTCTGCAAAAACAATATATAAATAATTAAATTATAACACACTATTTTATTATTTTTTATACTGGGAAAATAGGCTACAACGCGGTGTGACAAATTAAATATTTTTTATGATTGAAAAACTAAAAAGGTTAGATTTTTATCGTGGCAAAACCAGCGCGAGACCCTGGTTTATAACTGACGTGTGTCCAGCTCGCGCAAGCCTGACTGACTCCGTCTGACTGGACCGCTGCAGCTCGCTTCAAGTTTTTGGTAAGTACTTTTTGAAACAAATTATTTACAAAATTCTTATATAATTTACATTTTAAACGTTACCCACTACAAATGTCAATGACCGTTAAAAAAATATATGAAGCTAGGCCATTTTTAACAGGACACTGTTTGAGGGAAATTTGAGGGACCTGTACGTTTTCCTCAAAAACCCTCTTTCAGATAAAACTCATAAAATGTTATATAATTGCTCACTGGCTTTTCCAGTATATTTACCACGTCTAGTATTCACCCAAAACTTCATCAATTCAAGGTATGCTACTGTTAAATGCGGTTAACGTATGTGACGTCAATTGAGTAAATGGATTCCTTATATGGAGCGCGTCTCAGAGGTTTTGTGCGCGCGCGTTCTCTTCCTCTCATTAACACACGCAGCTGTGGGGAGGGAACTCTGGCCTATAGATAAAATAATCAGATTCCTTTTCCCCAATTATTAAATAGGGTGTCCAAACGCACTTTTTCACTTCATAATAATAACAACGATATCCAACGTTGTGTTTTGCACTGATGTCTCCACAGGAATCGAAATGTCCTGCCTCAGTGAGGGCGACCGACCACACACACGCACGCACACACGCACGCACACACGCACGCACACACACACAGGCNTTTATTTACTTATTCGTTGCTTTATTCATGTATTTAATTAATCATTTCTTTATTTAATCACTCGTTGCTTTATTTATTCACGCATAAGATACGTGTCAACCTCATAAAAACATGTCCAAAAACATGTCCAAACATGATCGCCGGAAAAGGGAGAAAAATGTTCGGTAAACATACGGGACAAAAGTTCAACTTGAGACGTGGACAATCACTCACAACGTGGACAGATACTGCCAAAGGGCAAAAGTTCACCGCGACGTGGGCGGTACCACACTAAGCGGGCGGATACGGTCAAAGGTTAACGCAAAGGGGGAGGCCCCCTCGCAACGTGGGTGGTCCGGAAGTAATTCAACACCCCCAACCCCCCCTCCGCAAAGGTCAATGACCCCATCAATCATACCTGTCAATCATTTTGACACTATGACCCGCATATATACTACTTGTAAGTGATTCATCTAGGATACTTATTTACCATGTTTATAACATTCATTGATTAAAAATAGACAAGTGTAATATCTGACATGTATTCAGTGATGTTTCTTTTTCTCCCTTTGGCTTTGTGTCAACAGCAGCTAATTACACCCCAAAGGCTCTTATAAGAGCCACACCATAAAGCATATTTGGCTTTGTAACTATTAGACACAGTATTTTATTGACTGATGCTACATCATGCTGGTATTAGAGTCATATCTGTTAGTATATTAAAATAATAGGTCCTGTAGGCCTAAATAAAAATAATAATAAAAAATCCACCATCTGTAAATTAGTTTGTAATGTTTGTAACTTACTGATTAGTCAATTATTTTTTATGTCACATATATTCAGTGATTACTTCAGAGTTTCTTTTTTTCTCCCCTTTGCTTTTCTGTCAGCAGCATCTAAATAAACCCCAAAGGTTCTTTTAAGAGCCACCCAGGATTGCTGTATCTTTGGCTTTGTAAGTATATTTTTAGAACACATTATCAGTACTTGCATAAAGGTTACATAGGTTTGTTTATGCATTAGCTAACATAAACTAACAATTAGCAAAATAGTTTTTTGGCATTTATTATGTTAATATTAGTTAATACCAATGCAATTGCTAGTTCACTGTGTATTAACCATTTTATCAGATTTGGTTTTAAATATGTATTATTAAATGCTGACATGAACAAGAATTAAAGGAGTAACTCACCCCCAAATTAAAATTTTGTGATCATTTACTCACTCATTTTTAAACATGTATGACTTTCTTTGTTCTCCAGAACCCAAAATAAGATATTTTGAAGAATGTTGAAAATCAGAAAATCATTGGTCTCCATTGACTTGCATTGGTTTTGTGACCATATAGAAGTGAATGAGGACCAACGGTTTTTGGTTACCAAACAAAATATCATCATTTGTGTTTTGCAGAACAAAGAAAGTCACACAGGTTTAAAATGACACGAAGGTGAGTAAATGATGACAGAATTTTCATTTTGAAGCAAACTACTCCTTTAAAGTCTTAGTAGTATTGATAAGGTTAGATAATGGTATAACTAAATTATAAACAAATACAACTCTTTTGTTTTGTGGTACTGAAATGTCTTAATCAAAGGATATTTTAAACCACATTCATATTACTGTGAGTGATGTTTCTTCTTTTTCTTCCCTTTGCTTGTTTGTCAGCAGCAGCTATATAACATCTTTGGTAGGTATATAAATTTATTTTAATGATCAGTCAGTTGTAGGGCTGTGATGTTACTTCTTTTTCTTCCATTCGCCTGTCTGTAAACAGCAGCTACTACACTCTAAACACTCTTCTAGAGTCATAGCATGAACACTTTGGTTTTGTACTCTAACACCCTGTTTACACAGGATGCGAGTGACGTCCAACATGTAGACAAAATTTTTAATTCTAATGGGTTCTATTGTCTTTTGTCAGATTGCATCGCGCCACAATGAGTCTGGTGTGTGTTGTGTTTTGACTAACTAGAAAACATTTAACATTAAATCAAGTTACACAAATGGCAAATTAAAGTACAATACAATATTTTACACATATAGGCCTAATAATGATGCTTCTTTTTTGATCAGTTTTGCTAGTCTGGTAGCAGTAGCTTAATAAATCCAGAAGGTTTTTTTACGCCACCAGTATCACTGCATCTTTGGCTTTGCAAATAGTTGTCACATGTAGGAGTGGTGGTTGATTCAGATTCCATTTCATTCACAAGCTTTAGTTTTTGTTCCAATCTTAACTCAATTCAATTTGTTTCAAAAGCTCTGATTCTGATGCAATTAACTGGAATGATTAATTTAGAAAAACAAAAGTGAACTATTCTCTTCATTTGCACTTAGCTAGTTAATATGTTATCTTGCTTTGTGAGTAGATAGTTATGACACGGCAAGATTTCGAGACAAAAAAGCTCAAGAAACCTCACATGTTGAGGACTCTGATGAGAATGGGGGAAGAAAAAGAATTCCTCCAAGGCGATTCAGGGGTATTGAGATCAATTATAATAAATAGTGCAAAGTGATTCCTTAATTTAGTATAAAAGGTAATTTTAGAACTAACTTTTGTTTCTTGCAGAGGAAGACGTCCAGCTTTCCCAGCGCCGAAGGACAAAAGAGACGCAAGGGTGTAAATATACAACTAAATGACAAGAGAATAATTTTGAAAAGCTAGAATTCATCTTCTTTAAAAATTCTTATTTTGTTTTGCAGTTAATGAGAACAGTGAATCATCCGAAGGTAATTTCATTGTGGTGTGTAAATGCCACTAAAATGGGTTAAAATATGAGTAAGTTTAAGATTTTAAAACGGTTAGTTCTGGTCCTGTGCCACAGTATGTTGCTGTGTCTGTGTTGCTTGGCAATTGCTTTGTTGTTTCTGTTTCTGAGGAACTACATGGAGCAATAATATGGAGCAGTACTTTTTTTTAGCCTAACGACATCACTTAGCTGTTATAAATTCATTCTAAAATCATGGCTTCTTAGGGCTTATTGCTATAATGAGCAATTAAAAATAGAAACATGACTACATTTGCATTTGTTTATCATCTATATCTTATAATACTTTTTTGACTATTCCCTTTGGCCCAGATGACGAAATTACTAGTTTCCAACCAATATCTGACATTTTGTCTTTTTTAAAAAGAAGTTCCTAAAATGTTTCAAATTTTACAGTATTTGGTCTTAAAGGTTGCTTAATACTCAGTTGTTGATTTGATGGGGTCTTAAATACAAAACAAATGTTATCGTGTTATTTTAGCCATACTTGCTTCAAGTGAGAGAGACATTTTACCTGTCTCACCTTCTGTGAAATAAATTCCAGGTTCCAACCTAAAATTAACATCTGCACTAGACAAAATATTTAGCACTGCCTTTAAAGAAAAAAGATTCCTTCTACGACATGAAATAAATGTCATAGCAAGCATTCACATTTTTTTTATACCTGTCAACATAAAAAAAACACTTATTGTATAATTTAAAACAAATTATAACTATTCTGTTTGTGTTGCTTGAAAATGATTGCTTCAATTAATGTTTTGATTAATTATTTTAAATCTAAGCAGAAAGTGTTTTTTTAGAAATAGAAGGAGCTATCTGCATTTGACCTGTTCCAAAAATCCCCATTTACCAATTAAAGAGGATTTTGATATTGTACATTTAGAATACGTCTAGGGTCTCTGTATTTTTTATGTATGAAAGAGAGGACAATTTGTAATGAATATTATTCGTTTTTGAGCTGTGTTTGCAGTTCCTCCTACTCAGCCAAGTTCGACAAATCATCAGGTTCAAGGTAGTGAACAAGACAGTATTAAAATAAAAACGGCTTCGAAACAATATTCACAGTATTGTGAAAAGTGCTATACAAATTAACTTGAATTTAATTGAAGAATATGAAAATGTTCAAAAACAACATTTCTAGCTGCTAACAGGTCAAACTGAACAGTCTGTGCAAACACAATTTGAAGGAATATGCATTTTTTGTGGTGTTTACAGTTCCTTCTACCTCAACATTCCAGCCACAGCAACATCGCTCTAGTTCCACAACTCAGCAGGTTCAAGGTACAAAAGACACAGTAATAATATTTAATAAATATCAAACTTTCTACAGATATAGACCATTTTACAAGACATAAACAACACTCGTCCAGAATGATCCTGTTTCATTTTTAACATCATCATTTTCAAAACAACATAATACAACAAAACATTTAAGTGAATAAAAATGTTGCAATAACATTTTAACATGTAATAACAGGCTATGTGAAATGGCTATGTGAAATTAAAAAGGAAAGAAAGACAAAAACCTGAAACAGGTCTTCTGGGTGAAAAACAGGTCTGAAACAGGTCAAGTGCTTCTGGACCAGTGTTTTTTACATCTTGCGAAAATGGTCTATACAGATCTGGAAAGAATGTGCATTTTAGAAAATGTAAATGTTCCATTTGCTCAGAGTATTAACTGAAAAAACATTCTGATTGTAATAGTCACAGATTAGTTGAATATGGTCCCGATGTCATGGGTCCCATTTTTTTCCCCATATTATTTTAGGCTTAGCCCCATAATTTAATATGTATTTTTCATATAATTTATTTTTGACATTTTCACAGAAATGTCCAAGTTATTTGAAGGTTTGGAGAGGAGAATATGTCTGAAACTGGAACAAATCCATGCTGATATTAAAACAGCACTGGGAACAATCCAGCAATCAGTGAGCCGGCCCAGCGCGTCTGCCTCCGACCTAACTGAGGTGCTTGAGGAGCCTTGTAGGACTGTGGCAGAGAGGACTTGTGCGATCAGCTAAAAGATGCTGACTTCCGCAAAAAGACTGTATGTGCAAACACATGTATCATACTTTGCAATTTTAATCCATTAACTAATTACACTATGCTTTAATAATTGTCATTGTTTGTAGATTCGATACCTTTGTCTTCAGAGTGGAGCCAGTTTGGGGGATGGCATAAGGAGAATGCTGCAAAATTGGACATAATGCCTTATGGGCCAATTACAGCTACAAAGGGAGAAAAGAGAAATGATCATTTCAGCCTCTGCTGATTAATGATGTAATTATACGTAAGTTCACAACGTTACTCAGAAAAACCTTTCCGCATCCAGGGTTGCAAAAAGTGCATTACAACATTATAGATTAATTGTTTTTGACAAAATATAGAGATTGGCATTCACAAGTTACATGAGCTATATTGTTTGAAGGTGCCTGCAGTAAGGTGTACCCACAACACAAGTCCCAGAGTGTGGAGGACATGATAGATGTCACACTTAAACATGCTCCACATCGTGGGATAACAAAAACAAATAATCAGGTGAGAAAATGTTGACCAAACATATCACAAAAATTACTCAAGAAGGCAACGCAATAAAGTCTGGATGGCCTGTCCGTCTCTGGGGTTCAAAAGGTGCTAAGCACCCACAAATTTTTGAGCAACCTCAGTTGAAATTGTAATATTAAATATTGACAAAACTAAAATTGGAATCCACACAAACTATGACGTGGGCTGTATTTCCCGAAAGCATTAAGTAGGCTAGCACTTGAAAACCGTCCTTGATCTACCCGTGCTCCAGGATCATTGTAAATCCAAGTGCGTCGTGCCAGAGTTATGAGGTCACCTGCAGGACAACCAGAAAATTGCACCTAAATTTAGACACTCCTTTATGTGAATTTAATGGTTTTCCCTAGCCTATAAGTTTTTATGGTTTGTTTGTTTGTTTGTTTGTTTGAATTAGTTAAATTAATACAATAAATACAGCTCAATACAAATTTAATGACTGAACATACATTAATAAAGAAAAGAATAAAGTAAAGAATAAAAAAGTTATTGGTTAACAAAAGATGTATGTTTGTTGTTAGATTGGATGTAAGGTACTCTGACACACATTGCCTAGAAATTGGACTGATTAGCTCTTCCTTTTTTGGCCTCTGATTCAAAGGTTTGTATTCATAATGACCAAACTTTGTGATTATTATTATTATATGTTCACATGCGGTTTTGCTAAAGCATGTGTACAATACACATTTTGACTGCACATAGAAATGTATAAGATGGATAAAAGGCTCTAATAATATAGGCTAAACCAAAGATGTAATAAAATATATAGGGCTTCATGTTTGATCAATATTTTAATAAATAAAAATGCAGGACAATGCACAAAAATGCTTGCAATACCACGGCAAATTTCAGGCCATTTACTAGTAGCCTATGTACAATATGTGGTCTAGGAGATACAATTTAAAGCCTGCTCACACCAGATGATCCACCCCATAATCACAAAAACACAATTGGGGTACAATAATGATGTTAAACAACTTCGTGAATGGGCTCTGCGCTGAGATTTTATTTTCATGTCACAACAGAAACCGGATATCGCATATTACACTGTAATGTAATATAATGTGACACATATTTATTCAGTTGACAAACACTTAAAATAAGTAGAGTAAATAAAATGTAAATGAGAATCAGCGGTAATTTCTCCCGGTCGGCTTTTTCAATGGCCCTTCCGGTATGCGTGCATGCAGTCTGAGAGAGATTCTTCATGAACAAAACTGTCGCAATGACAAAATGAGAAGTGATGCAGTATACAAGGATTGAACTCACTGCTTTTTGTTACATTTGTTTCAGGTTGCAAGCGTAAGAGTGGAATCCAATGTGGAGGAGTAACGCGCAGCTGAGAGACACGAGCACACACAAATACTCACACCCAAACAGAAAGACAGACAGATAGACACACGCACGCACGCACGCACGCACGCACACACACACACACACACACACACACTGTCAGACAATTTTGTTCCTAGGAGTACAAAATATTTAATTGTACCTTTAAAGGTCCACAATGGGTCCTTAGGGTACACTTATGTACCCAAGACAACTTACAAAGGTACAACAATACGTGAAAGGTACATTTGTGTACCTTTTGTGTTTTTAGTTTAGCTACAGTATATAGCTCCAATTACCTCCACTTATTTTTCTCTTTTTTTATTTATTTAATGTGTGCCAATAACATCTGTCATGGTTCTGCCTCACCTAGTCTTGGATTTCCTGGTCCTGAGGCAGAGCCATGACAAAGTCTTTGGTTATGTGTGGAGAGAAACATATTATTGTCCTTTTGACAATAATATGCGTTCTGTTTCGTCATTGGCCCCGCCCCTCTCGTTTCCTGTATTGTTTCCCCGGCCGTGTTAATTACCCTCACCTGCCCTGTGTCGTTATCCTTCGTTTGTCTTCCCTATTTAATGCCCTCATGTTTCATTGTCCGGTGTTCGGTCATTGTATGTGTTTGCTTTATGCTCGTGTCCAGTATCTTTGTGTGGTTACCTGTCTACCTTGTTCCTGTTGGTCGAAGCTCCTGTCAAGTCTTAGTAAGTGTTTAAGTTTAGTTTATGTCAAGTGTTGTTTAGTTCAGTTTAGTGTCAGTTAGTCTCGTCTTGGTTATTATCCTGTATGTGCAGTTATACCCCATCGTGGGTCTTTGTTTTGTAATGTTTTGTAAACCCTTTTCGTTAACCCCTTGATCCCCGCTGCCTGCAATTGGGTTCTTCTCACGATCGTGACAAACATCACAACACCATATTAAGATGTCTTAAAATTGATTTTATAGTACTACCTTTAGTAGCAAAATAACAGTTATATTATGAACATTGTGCACCGTTAGGAACGTTGTGCAGACCAAACTGCGTCTGCACTGGAAGCTCCGCCCACTTGACGTCATGGCCGGTTTGGAACCCAGGATTTATTTATTTTTAGTGGAAAAGCTAAGCCCGGTTAGGATGAGGGTTAAGATGAGTTGCACAATTAATTATATTCAAATATTTAATCAAAATATACCACTGCTTATGCAGACGTTATGGTCATTGGTGGTCCGTGTACGTCTTGTTAGTTTGATTTTCAATTTGAAACTGAACAAACAGGAACGAAAAAACGGAGCATTTTTTCGTCTTTTCGTTCGGTTAAAAAACGAGAATTCGGCTTGTTTTTTTTCGTTTTTACGCTCAAGATTAGAAAACGGATAAACGACTTTAATTCTCGTTTTCCACATGTGGGCGGGAAGAAACGCCCTCTTTCCGAGGATTGGTCAACCAAATACCGACCCTGACGTCATAATTTCTTCCTCAGTTCCAATGGACAGAATACAGGTCCTCCGCTGCTGTTGCGGATCTCTCACATTAAACAGCTGTACAAGGCAGATGTTCGACTGGGCGTTCTTCTTCGCAACCCAACGCGTCTTAAAGAAACGTTTATGTTGGAAATATTGATCTAATAATATTAACGCTGCAGTTTTTTTGCAGCTCAGAGGTAAAATTGTGTAGCACTAGCAATAAAGCTCCTCGACTCACAGCCCGGAGCGGATGTGAAGCACAGACCATTGCTCCTTCAAGTTTAAATATAGGCTAACTATACATTTAGGTGGATCAGATTCTGGGTTATAGCCTATATGAATAGTCTGATTGAACACACGCACAACACATTGGACGGAGGTCTCCTGTCTTTGCATAATTTAGCCTGAGGGTGGCCCTCAGATGTTGATTTATTAGCAGGCTCTACAATAATACCGTACAGAGGACACATATCCATTGTTTATCTTTGGTACGGTGTTGCCTCCAGGCAACATAATTGGTTTCAGTTTTTTAAAAAAGTAAGATACCCGTTTAATTGGTGAATGCTTTTCAGGAAAGAAGAACTCAAATTAGGGCCGCAACTAACGATTATTTTGATAATCGATTAGTTGGGCGATTGTTTTTTCGATTAATCTTTTAATCAGATAAAATGTGATTACATATTTTGCTTATGATAAGTAAATCAGATATGGGAAAAGTATACACAACTGAACTCATTAGCCTTCTCCCAAAATGTTGTGAATGTCTCCATAATTAATACACCTGGTGAGTTGATTCAGGTGTGTCATATTAGAAGCAACTGACAATAGTCTCTCCCAAACGTGGGAGCGAGGGGAGGGTCGGCTAAGGAAATCATTTTTTTGTGCCATGAAAAGTGAGATATTTGTCATTCAAATGTAGTGAAGTACAGTAAAAAATAAACAGAAAAAGTAATACTTAAGTACAAATACTCAAAAAGTGTACTTACAGTAAGTACAGTTCTCAAGTAAATGTACTTCGTTACCCACCTCTGAACTAAATAAACCACCAAATCAGGGTATTTAGCCTATTATGTACTTTGCAAAGTGCAAACGCCACAAATTGGGTTTTACTAATATAATCTTTAATTTTGTCATTTAAAACACCTCTCCCCTTTAAACTTTAAAACTGCGCAGCTTGAAGAGATGCATGCAAAACACGTCTGACTTTAAAACTGCGCACCTCGCGCTGCACGGAGAGACGCATGCACCGAGAGACACGTCTGACTTTAAAACAGTACAACTTGTGCCGCACGGAGAGACGCATCCTTCCATACGGAGAGACACGTGTGACTTTAAAACTGCGCACCTCGCGTTGCACGGAGAGACACGTGTGACTTTAAAACTGCGCACCTCGCGCTGCACGGAGAGACACGTGTGACTTTTAAACTGCGCATCTCGCGCTGCACGAAGAGACGCATCCACGGAGAACCACATCTGACTTTAAAACTGCGCATCTCGCGCTGCACGAAGAGACGCATCCACGGAGAGACACGTCTGACTTTAAAACTGCGCAGCTCATGCTGCAAGGAGAGACACATCTAAAAGGGGCATTTTAAATGGGAAGAAGATGCGCTTGATTTATAACTGCGCAGCTCGCAAGTGACGTCACAGACCAACTAATCGATAATGAAATTCATTGACAACGAATTTCATTATCGATTATTATCGATTTTATCGATTAGTTGTTGCAGCCCTAACTCAAATACTAACCAATGAATGTGGTTACATGACCCACAGGGGTAGTTTGGTTTCCTTTTCAACACATGTACACATGCCAGACGGCCCTGTTTATTTCTCCAATGAAAAGTGCATTTTTCACTGGTTTCCATGCAAATAATTGGATACAAAAAATCTGAGCCACCTTTATTGGAAAGTAAAAAAGTTTTTTCAAAGATTTCATATTTTATATAATCATATGGAAAATAGCAAATTATAAAAAACGTAATGTTGCCTTGAGGCAACATTGTACCATAATGGAATCCGATAAGGCCATACCAAACACACATATAATTACATTTATCTAACATTGCACTTAACATCAAAAGACGTTAAACACATTACAATTTGTAACGGTTTGGAGAAACGTACGAAGGATACACTAAGAATCCTGTTAAGAGAGGAAATTTGTTTTTTTATATATTTTTTTAATACCAATGAAAATACAGTATGACAAAATGTTTCATGTCAGGAGTGAGAAATAGATTTTAATATATATAACTTTTTATATAAAGAAAAACGGAAAGATAATCGTTTTTTTAGTGATTCTCTTCTTAAATACTTTTTTTGGTTAAAATATGTTCCGATTAATATGTGGCACAATTTTTACCCCAATTAAATAATTAAAAAATCATATAAAATTAAACTTAATAGTTAAAATTTGTTAGAAACCATTTAGAAAGTATGTGCGTTTTATTTATACGTTATGGGCCGTTTTTGTGAATTACATACTTTTATTTAAGAAAGGTTTTGAATGATTATTTAACATTTTAAAGCCGTTACAGGCGCGCAATGAAATCATCGCGACGCGGGTTTTGTGTCAAAATGAAAGACTGTAGAGGTCGGAAAGCGGCGGTGTGTCTATGACTGATATTATATATTTAACGCAAGTATATACACGAAAGCATTAGCAGCAGGTCCGTTTGTAACCAGGGCTGAGTAAAGAAAAACATGTAACTGTATTTCATTACCGTTACTTTTGAATGGTTAGTAATCAAATTATATCGGAAAGATTATGTCAAGTATTTTTATTTTTAAAATGAATATCAAATGTTAGCAAATGTTTTGCCCACAAATTAGAAAGAAATCTTGATTTTTATTTGCATAATTACATTTTGTATTTTGTAAACATTTCTGATGTGTTTAATCTGTGAATTTTACATTGTAATATAGTTTAATTATTTATATAAATGTTTGCGAGAATTAAATTAGTCTATTGTTGATTGCTGAATTTAAAATGCGATTGCATGGAGGGGCGTGCCAGCTACGCTAAGTCACGAAATTACCCAAAATTGGTATCATCTGTTAGCTGGGGTACGCTCCGTAAAAAGCATTTAAAATAATACTAATAGAAAATTGCTATAATAACCTGCAAATAGTTTGTGTTTTTTAGTAAGCATATTCATACAGTCAGTTACAATGAACTGTTCTGAGAAAAAATTCATTAAGCACATATTTAAACACAATTTATATAATGTGTCCTCTCTACGGTATGACTGTAGAGCCTGCTAATAAATCAACATCAGAGCGCCACCTTCAGGCTAAATTACGTAAAGACACGAGACCTCCATCCAATGTGCTGTGCGTGTAACAGGTACTGAATGTAACTTGTTTATTTCATGTATTAGAATTACACAAAAAGTGTATTTGTATACCTGATATTCTGTCTGTGTGCGCCTTCCCCTTTAAATATTCTGTGAACGGTGTTTTGCGTAACTTCCTGTCTGTTCACCTGCTCTTCCCTTTTCACACTGGCTGTGCATGGGAGAGGTAGGTTCCTGTTGAGCTCTGACTAATTTGTTGTATTTGTTTAAAAGTCATTATTTTATGCTTGGTTTTGGTTATATTGGGGATATTGTCTTGTGTATATTTTATCAGGGTTTTGGTATACTTTCATTTAGTTTAACATTGTCGGTTGTTTAACCGGTGCATGTGGAGCACGTGGGCTAAATGTTACACATCTTTTCTGTTTACAGAAGGACAAAAGGGCAGGACATATTGTAAGACTGTTTTATTATTTTCCATCAGGTATGTTACAATTGTCATTTGTTATTTGTTTTATGCTATTTTCTGTTCACCTGCTCTTCCCTTTTCACACTGGCTGTGCATGGGAGAGAGGGACAAAAGGGCAGGACATATTGTAAGACTGTTTTATTATTTTCCATCAGAGTGATTAAATGAAGAGTCGAAACGTTATCTGATGTCCGAGTGGTTACTACCCCATAAAAGAAAAAAAAAACACAACGCAGAACTACACCGGTTACATGCGCTCAGTCAGTCTATTCATATATAGCCGAGAAACTGATACACCCAAATGTATATTTAAACTTGAAAGAACAATGGTCTGTGATTCACATCCGCTCCGGGCTGTGGGCTCCGGAGCTTTGCCACACAATTTTACCTCTGGGCAGCAAAAAAAAAACTGCCGTGTTAATATTAGATTAATATTTCCAACATAAACGTTTGTCTAAAACGCGTTGGGTTGCGCAGAAGAACGCCCAGTCGAACATCCGCCTTGAACAGCGGTTTAATGTTAGAGATCTGCACGGCAGCGGAGGACCTGTATTCTGTCCACCGAACTGAGGAGGAGCTGATGACGTCAGGGATGGTGGTCCGTGTACGTTTTATTCATTTGATATCCCATTCGAAACCAAATAACGAGAAATTGAAAAATGACTAGTTTTTCGTTTTTTCGTTTAGTTCACAAACGGAAATTTCGTTTTTGGCCCGATATTTTATTTTTCGTTTGCCGTTAAAAAAACGGATTCGTACATGTGGGCGGCGCTGTAACGCCTCTTTCACCTGATTGGTCAAATCGCTCACCATTCTGTACGGCCTTAATTCTGCCCGGCAGAATTATGTGTTGCAATGTACGCTATGCAGTGTGCTGTATACAGTGTAAATTCCACATCTAACACCCCTTTCACAGACGTTGATCCCAGAAAATTGCTGCAAAATTGCTAGAGAGTGCTTTCAGTGGGATTGATTTAGTAAGGTACATATTATTATTAGTAGTACGTCAGACGGAATGTCCTCTGTACAGAGCCATCTTCAACACTGTGTACATGCTTCAGCAGTTCAGAGTAAGACTCGGACAGAAGTCGCTGACTCACTGGCTTGATGAACGGGTCACGACTGAGTGCATCCGCTACAACATTCAATCTGCCAGGGACGTACTTGATCTGAAAGTTGTATGGGGCAAGTTTTGAAACCCAGCGCTGTTCACACGCGTCTAATTTAGGTTTTGTCATGATGTGTGTGAGTGGATTATTATCAGTCCATACAGTAAACTCAAGGCCTTTAAGCCAATGGCAAAACTTGTCACATACGGACCATTTCAGGGCCAAGAACTCCAGTCTGTGTGCAGGGTAATTGGCTTGGCTGTGGCTCAAAGACTTGCTGGCGAATGCTATAGGACGTGCTTTATCCTCGCCAATGGGAACTTGAGAAAGCACTGCGCCAAGGCCGTCTAACGATGCGTCAGTGCAGAGAATAAAAGGACATTCAAAATCAGGGTGGGCTAACACCACACTCTCGACAAGAGCTCTTTTCAACTCCTCAAAGGCGACATCACAGGCAGGGGTCCAGTCTTGGGGAGACAACTCCCGGAAAGTGCCAGTTCTATTACGACTACTTGTGCCTTTTGCCAAACGTTTTTGACCAGCCGTCAAATTGAACAGCGGCTTTGCAATTCGAGAGCAGCCAGGGATGAAGGTCTGGTAGTAAAGAACCATGCCCAAGAATGATCTTATTTTCTTTGGTAAAGGTGTGAGGCCATCCTCTTTCATTAAATCCTTCTTCTGAAAGGCAGAAATGACAGCGACCTTGTTTTCATCCACGGAAACTCCAGAATCGCTGATCACATGGCCCAAAAATTTGATGGAGCGCCTGAGAAAGTGACACTTTTTTGGAGCCAACTTCAGATTACTAGCTCTCAACCGCGCGAACACCACTTCCAAGCGTGTCAATGCTGCTTGTTCAGAACGGGCGAAAATCAGCAAATCGTCAAGATAGCAAAGGAGGCTGGAAAAGTTCAGATCCCCAAATACGCTGAGCATCATGCGCATAAAGGATGCAGGACTATTGCACAGGCCCTGCAGGAGATGGTTATATTCATACAAGCCCATGGGCGTTGTGAATGCAGTGTAATGCCGATCGGACACATGGAGTGGGACGTTGTAAAATCCTGACGTTATGTCCACAGAGCTGAATAGAAGATTGCCACCAAGAGCAGCCAGGCAATCCGCCTGATGGGGCAAGGGATGAGCATCCTTGACAGTCTTCGCATTAAGCCAACGAAAATCTGTACATACTCTTAGTGATCCATCCTTCTTCCAAACCATTACCAAAGGAGATGCATACTCGCTGGCTGACTTGCTAATAATGTCTTTTTCTTCCATGTCAGAAAGAACCTCTCTCAACTTTTGGTAGTGGGCAGGAGGGATTCGGCGATAGGGCAGACGGAATGGACGCTCATCGCACAAATGAATTCTGTGTACAAAGTCTTTTGCTTCTCCACAATCAAGTCGGTCTTTGGAGAAAACATCATGATAGGACACAATAAGGCTTGCCAACTCCTCCTTCCATGACTTGGAGACTTCACACGCTTCAATATCAATGTCCCCCAAACCATACTCGTGCAGTAACCGCACAGAGTCAACAGAAGGAATGGGCTTTGGGAAAGCTGCGACAGGAACATCATGAGGTCTGCACATGCCTTGCGTGACAGTAACATCCTCCACTGCCAAACAAGGGGACACATCAGCCAGCTTAGCGTTACGATGAAGAGTTATTGGAGACTGTGTGGGATTCAGAATCTTCATCGGCAGCCATCGATCCCCCCCACAAAGGAGTCACTACACGTCCAACAAGAACATGACCGGATGCCGAACGAGAAGTAGTGGGTTCAACGATGACTGTGCTTCCTGGAGAAATTTTAGTGTCAGCAGGTAGTTTTCCCCAGACCAGGTGCTCACATCTGGGAAGCAAAGTAACTGCTTGACAAAGTTTCACTGTCCCAAGTTTAGCAGGCTGGTGAGGACCAGACCAACGAGAAATACAGCTCAAAAGTTCAAGAAACTCTTCGCATTCAGGGTTGCTGTTTTGGCACGAAATAACTNGAGTCAACAGAAGGAATGGGCTTTGGGAAAGCTGCGACAGGAACATCATGAGGTCTGCACATGCCTTGCGTGACAGTAACATCCTCCACTGCCAAACAAGGGGACACATCAGCCAGCTTAGCGTTACGATGAAGAGTTATTGGAGACTGTGTGGGATTCAGAATCTTCATCGGCAGCCATCGATCCCCCCACAAAGGAGTCACTACACGTCCAACAAGAACATGACCGGATGCCGAACGAGAAGTAGTGGGTTCAACGATGACTGTGCTTCCTGGAGAAATTTTAGTGTCAGCAGGTAGTTTTCCCCAGACCAGGTGCTCACATCTGGGAAGCAAAGTAACTGCTTGACAAAGTTTCACTGTCCCAAGTTTAGCAGGCTGGTGAGGACCAGACCAACGAGAAATACAGCTCAAAAGTTCAAGAAACACTTCGCATTCAGGGTTGCTGTTTTGGCACGAAATAACTTCCCAGTACTTCTTTTCGGCTTTCATCTTCTGGAGCACGCATTTGATAACATTACTGCCAATAATGAATTAGTCTTTCTGTCCAGGCACTACTAAGGTAGGAACGATGAACTTGAACCCATAGACTTCGATTTCCAGGTCATATGTGCACTTAGGCTGAATAGTAAGACCACCACAGCCCACCAGGACTACGTTACCAGGAATCATTGAGGGATGCGAAAGAACTCCGTCGGCATGCAACTTTGACTCACCTTCTGTACTCAGGGTGCAAGCCATACTGCCAGAATCAAGCAAACCATTCAGTACGGACTGGCCACTGACAGTTACAGGAGCGTAAAACAGTCCACTAGCTCCATCAATTTTCTGAGATCCCACATACAGCACTGTTTTGTCGGTTGGCAACAATTTACAACTATTTACAAATATCTCGAGCGGGTCTGACTCGTCTTTTGGGGTAAGTACGCCACTGCCCATGCTATCCCCCTCCACACATGGACTACTTAGTTTAACTGAGTGGCAGGAGAATGTGGCTCAAAGCTTCTTGTTTTGGGACAATCATTATTAAAGTGTCCGGTTTTGAAGCAGTTACGGCAAAGCCTCTGGCGCATACAATGTGTATGTGTAGTGTGCTCTGTAGATCGACATACCTTACATACAGGGCTCGAACTAGGCTTGGAATCTGAGGTTCTGACATGACATCCAGGATTGGACGAGGACAATGAGGCAGTGCAGAGAGATAAAACTTTATCCATCATGCTGACTAATGGCTGCAAACTGTCGTTAGGCATAAACGGGGCAGCTTTGGGGTTGAGCTGACTATTTGAACATGGTAGCTGATCTGATGAGCGTCCAGACTGTTTGGGAGAACTAGATAGTGGATCGTCACAGAGAGTCACAGCGTTCTGATGGCAGGTGGACGCAGGTGAGTAACGTTGGGTTCTATTAGAAGTTCTTTTCAGGTTCCTGCGGTGACAATCCAGTCGCTCTTGAACCTCGGTGGCACTCCACTGTTCAGCAGGCTTAAACTGAAAAGACAAAGCAAGGCCAGGATCTGGACAGTGAGAGACAAACATCACAACAGCTTCAGCTGCAGGATCCTCAACACACTTTTTGCGCCTACGCAAACACTCATCAGCCACATCGATCGCCTTATTCAGCCATATCCAGTAGTCCATGGGACTCTCGTCTGCTTTAGGGAGAGTGTTGTAAAAGTCAGCCATGGGCATGTTCGAGTAGGTCAACTCACTGAAATTGCGCTTCAGTATGTCAAACACTGTGGTGGGGAGCACTGCAGCAGTCAACCCTGGGAAGCTGCGCAAGGACACTTTGACTACATCCCTTGCTTTTCCGGCCAATCTGCTCAAAATAAGATCAGAAGCAGTTTCATCAGTGCACTTCTTACTGTTCAAATAACTGTACATCATGTCTTCCCATTCGTGCACCGAAAATGAATCACTTTGATCACCTCTAAAGAATGGTGGAGGTGTAACATCATGTTGGACAATGACTTTCAATTCAGAAGCATCTACACGATCACTCGAATGCTGCACATCTGACTTGGACTGCACTCGTCTGGGTTGTTGTGTTAAATTGAGACTGGCCGAAATGCTCTCGCCAATTTTCTGTGCCAAATCAGAAATAATACTTCCTAGAGACTCAGGAGTAATAACAAGGTCAGCATTCGAGCGGGCAAATGGTGTAGAACAAGCAGCTGGACCCACTGAGGTACCAATAGCCGAATCAGATTCATGTACACGGTCAGTGTCTAAATTAAAGAGAACCCTCCCCCTCCCAAAACATTGAGGTGAAGTTTCAAACATTTTGTCAGGACGACTAAAAACAGCCCCACTACCCCTGCCGACTGGGAACATGGCACTAGGTTGCTGCACAGAGCTGGATGTATCCTGACCAACAGTGTCGTCAAACATGACTTCGTTTGAATAGTAAACACAATAAGAAACGTAATAAGAAAATAAAAATAAAAACACAAATCACCAACTAGTTATGCAGAGAAAAAGAAAAAAAGAAATATGCACTTTTGCAGAAACACACATGTAATGAGTCAAAAGAGACGTTTCGGAGAAAGAAAGAAAAGAAAAAAACGATCACAAAAATTCACCGTCATCAATGAGCGTGCAGCGGCGCGAAGAACAGTTCAACACGCGTACACGGCGAATAGTCTTTGATCAAACCGAAACAGTTTTCAACCATACCTCACAAAAGGCAAGCGTTCGATTAATACCGTCCTATGCGATGTAAGCAGCAAATACGGGTAACGGGTTGAACGCGGCCGATGCGATGGAACGAGCTGCGGCCTCCGTAATCAGCGAAACACTCCTCCAGCGATCTGTTAGCACATCCGTCGTCTGTTGATGCAGCAACTCCGGCGATCGGCGAGCAGCAGATCATGCGAAATCCAAAGGGTCACGGCACCACGTGTAACCGGTGGCTCGCGTATGCCCGGCGACACCAGTTATTAGAGACTCGGTCTACTTTGCGTTGTGTTGTGGGAAACAGACACGGGACAGCAGGCATCAGTTCACTGGATCGTTTAATCTGATCGACAAAGAAACATACAAACAGCCTCTCAGATTAAAAGGCCCTTATTGTGCTTCTCTCCCTGAATCACATTACAAAAGGGCAGAAAAGGAGGAAACATACCTGATCGACAAAGAAACATACAAACAGCCTCTCAGATTAAAAGGCCCTTATTGTGCTTCTCTCCCTGAATCACATTACAAAAGGGAAAAAAGGAGGAAACATACCTGATCGACAAAGAAACATACAAACAGCCTCTCAGATTAAAAGGCCCTTATTGTGCTTCTATAAAACAAATGTGTTGTACATGCGTCACCATATGCTCACTTCCACATTTAAGAGAAATATAACTCAAAAAGTGCAAAATGACAACAATCATCACACATACACGTAGAATAACATTATTCACAAGTTTGGGTGAAGATATATAGATATAAAAGTAATAATTAAAGTAAGGATTAAATAGGATTATCAGACAACCAAAAATAAACCTACCTCTCCCTGAATCACATTACAAAAGGGAAGAGGAGGGGACAGAACAGGAAGTTAAGTCACCTAGCGATCATACCACATTTAAAGGGGAAGCACACATTGAGATCAGGTATCCACAAAACGTACAAATGAACACTTTTGGGTGAATTAATGAACAATTTTGGGTGAATTATAACAATATTTAGTAGTACACTTTGTATACCTGTTACATATGTACAATATGTGGTCTAGGAGATACAATTTAAAGCCAGATGCACTTATCCACCCCTTAATCACAAAAACACAATTGGGGTACAATAATGATGTTAAACAACTTCGTGAATGGGCTCTGCGCTGAGATTTTCTTTTCATGCCACAACAGAAACCGGATATCGCATATTACAATGTAATGTAATATAATGTTACACATATTTATTCAGTTCACAAACACTTAAAATAAGTAGAGTAAATAAAATATAAATGAGAATCAGCGGTAATTTCTCCCGGTCGGCTTTTTCAATGGCCCTTCCGGTATGCGTGCATGCAGTCTGAAAGAGAGATTCTTCATGAACAAAACTGTCGCAATGACAAAATGAGAAGTGATGCAGTATACAAGGATTGAACTCACTGCTGATTTTTGTTAAATTTGTTTCAGGTTGCAAGCGTACGAGTGGAATCCAATGTGGAGGAGTAACGCGCAGCTGAGAGACACGAGCGCACACAAATACACACACACAGACAGAAAGACAGACAGACACACGCACGCACACACACACTCACACAGAGCGAATCACAATTACAATCGTAACAAAGAGAAAGAATATATCACCACATGTATAATCAAATAAAAGTAATTTGGACTTGACAATTCTTGTGTTTACTTGTGTTTATTTCTCATGGTTTCATTTGACACTTTCAAAGAGTAAAATATAAAAGACGTAAAAAGGCCTTTTAGCGAACGTTCCCTAAAGGTCCCGAATGTCCCTTGTAGGTCCTGTGAACGTCCCCTAAAGGTCCCGAATGTCCTTTGTAGGTCCTGTGAACGTCCCCTAAAGGTCCCGAATGTCCCTTGTAGGTCCTGTGAACGTCCCCTAAAGGTCCCGAATGTCCTTTGTAGGTCCTGTGAACGTCCCCTGCAACGTCCCCCGAACGTCCCCGGGGACGTCCCGTTAACGTTTAAAGAACCCTACACGGTGACGTCCAGGGGACGTTCGCAGTGACCGTTCAGGGGACGTTCAGGGGACCTTTTTTTGTTAGCTGGGATTGTACTGCGGTGCGGTTACCTTTTTTTGGAATATTAATAAAAATAATTGGAGCCAGTGAGGGGGAGTACGCGTCACCTCATGCAGAAGCGTATGAGCGTTTTAAACGTGATTCATCTCCTGATAATGTAGATCAAGTATATGAAAATAATCTATATGAACCAATGCAGGATAAGAAAAACGAATGTCATTCCTTTGGGCAAAAGCAGAAGGGTAGCCTTCTGGTCAACGTCAGAGCTCATGTTTGCAGAAGGGAGCGCAAAATAATCTCTGGGGAATGCAAAAGTTTTCTGAGGGAAAGAAAAATATTCTTGGGGAAACGCAAAAGTTTTGCAAAGGAACGCAATGTTGGGGAGAGCAAAATATTTAAAATATTTTCACTCCCTTTCCTATTTTTCTACCACCTGTATGTCCCTGTAGTGGCTCAGTGTCGCATCTGTTTTGACAATGTGAGATAACATCGGACATAAAGACTTGCATATCAAAATTATACTAGCCTAACTGTACAGTTTTAAGATAAACGCTTACAATATGAGAGGATCCGCACGCAGCCAGTGTCTTGCTGCGACATCTCTGTACATGTCACAGTTCAGCAAGGAAAACAAAGAGAGGATCCACGTGCAGTAAAATATTTAATCAAAAAGACACATAATGGTAGCTCAATGGTCCGAGAACCACGAGGGAGCACATACAACAATTCACAACAGACAACTGAACACCAGGGCTATATATGCACAGATGAAGGGACAAACAGGTAATGAGACACAGGTGAGACCAATACATGATAAAGAGACAAAGCATTGATGGAAACCGGAGTCCTTACAAAAACACAAGCAGTACACAGAGTAGCATAGCGCCCTCAGGTGGCGAAATGAGGTGCCAGCAACAGGGCGTGACAGCATGTCTTCATTGAACACTGTGTGGCGCGCTTGAGCATGCATGAATTTTTCAGATAAAAATTACATTTTAGTTTTATGAAACTTGTACAAATATTGGACAAATGTGTTTTGTTTTAGCATGATAATTTGACAAAATGTTAGTTGTCTAGTTTTAATGAAAAACCAGGGGACCCCCCAAGTTCACTATTTTAGACCTTATGAGAGGTCCCTTAAGGCTTATGAGGGGTCCGGGACCGCCCCAGCCCCCCCCCTCAATTCGAACCCTGCTAATAACAATAAAACAGTGGGCAATGGAGGTTAGAGAGGAGCACCAGGATGAGGAAGCAGCCTCTTCAAACACTTCTGTAACCACAGCTCCATCATTAAGCGGTTCTGTTGCACGCCCTGTATTTATGCCGGAAACTTTTACCGGTACGGGGCGGGAATGGTCCGATTGGAAAGAGCAGTTTGAGATGGCAGCTGTGGTGAATAATTGGAATGATGGAATGAAGCTGATATTTATGGCGCTCTTATTATCGGGCCGTGCTCGAGATATTTACAGTGGCCTTCCATTTGAGGCCAAGCGCAGTTATGTTTTATTGAAGGATGCGCTGGGCAAATGTTTTTAACCATGTGAGACTGCCAAATGGAATCGAGTTAGTTTCTCGTCACATAAACGCCAGACGAATGAGACCTTACGAGAATTTGGCAATGCATTGCAACGATTGGTGACTAAAGCGAATCCTTCGCGGGCGCGGACACCCAAGACTTATTGGCTAGAGATAATTTTATTACGCATGTAGGAAATGGAGAAACTCATATTCGACTTCGTAGTGTTAAACCTCTTACTTTAGAAGAAGCAATTAATATTGCAGCTGAATTTGAACTTATTCAGGGGTTAGAGCAATGTGCTGCTCCCCCTGATGCCAGAGTGCGGGGTTTACAAATTTCTGCGGCAGAAAGTAAAGTAGACGCTCTGACCAGGGTCGTGGATGCGCTTCGTAATGAAGTTCAGTCGCTACAAAAATCTGTACAGCAACTTTTGGAAATTGTTCCAGCGTTAGTGAAAGCTGTACCATCTAGAAATATTAATGCTGAATCATTAACAACTGCGACTGGAGGTAGACAGGCGCAATTTTCTGGGGGTGGGTGTTGGGAATGTGGGTGTAATCGGCATTTGAGGAGAGATTGTCCTTATGTGCAGGGAAACGGGAGGGGGCAGGTAAATTCGGCCAAATGCCTGCCCCAGTCCAAGAACACTTCTATCAGTTGGCCTCATTGTTCCAGAATAACCCAGGGGTCTATCTTGCTGCTAAATTAGGTGGGTGCGATGTTAAACTTTTAGTTGATACAGGTGCTCAAGTTTCAATAATACCGAAACAGAAGTGGGTTACTATTACTAATGGAGGGTCCCGACTTGAACTTCATGAGGGGGTGGTTAGAGTGGCTAATGGGGGGTGGATGCCGATTTTGGGACGTTGGCAGACTGTCTGCCATTTTGATTCTCTGGCTGTCATTGCAGAGTTTCTTGTGGCAGATTTGGAACCGCAAGAGATTCTGCTTGGCACTGATTTTTTGTTAACGTTCGGCGCCATTATCAATCTCGATCAAGAGAGTTGCTGTTTAATGGGTAAACAAATACCCCTTTTGTTTGCCAGGGATAAGGATGTACTTTCATGTGATGTAATGGTGCATGCTGATACGTACGTTCCTCCCCGTAGTGAGGTCTTAATTACCGGCCCCATCGATTTTGCGTTGATTACAGGCGGCTAAATGATGTAACGAAGAAAGATGCGTATCCTTTACCACAGATTGATGAAGTGTTGGATAGTCTTGCTCATGCCCGGTGGTTTTCCACTCTTGACCTGGCCAGTGGATATTGGCAGGTTGAGGTGGACCCCAGAGATAAATATAAGACCGCTTTTACGACTCGACAGGGGCTTTTTGAATTTAATGTTTTAAGTTTAGGACTGTGCAACGCAACGAGTACATTTCAGCGCCTTATGGATTTGGTGTTGGCGGATTTGCAGTGGACCACTTGCCTCGTATATTTAGACAATATTATTGTCTTTGGGAGGATGTTTGGGGAACATCTACAACGGCTTGATGAGGTTCTGTCTAAATTACGCCACGCTAATCTAAAGGTAAAACCATCTAAATGTACGATGTTTACTACCCAGGTTAGTTACTTGGGGCATGTTATATCTGCTGATGGTGTACGAACGGATCCTGCAAAAATAGATGCGGTGAAGCAATGGCCCCTACCGAGAAACCAATCTGAGGCTCGAAGCTTTATGGGTTTAGCATCGTATTACCGGCGCTTTATTAAAGGTTTTGCTGAAATTGCACGACCATTACACCATCTTACTGAAAAGGGGCAAAAATTTAAGTGGGACGATGTATGTCAGCAAGCGTTTTGTGAGCTCAAAGAACACAAAACCTTGTGACAACTCCGGTTCTTGCATACCCCAACCCCGATCAGGGAACTGAGGTTACATCCATAACCAAGACGTTCCCTTTCTGTTGGTCTCTCGACGTTGTGTTGAGCCGACAGATAGGGTTCCTATGGAAAACGCCACAACGCTGTGCCCTGTCACAATCTCTAGCGAAGCGACAGTGACTGGCCTGGGTGTGTCAGCCGTGAGCGCTACCGTGAAATTGTAACCTGCCAGTGGATAGGTAGGGGGTCCCAGAGCTTCTTTTGAAGGTGGGAAGGCCCCTGCCTTCGGGGTCTCAGGATAGCGTGAGAATCACCGGGCCCGAGTTCTAGGCAATCTGTGGACACGGAGAATGCTTGTAGGTCCGCTACCTTCATGAGCGCCATCCGGAGAGTCGTCTTCATCGTGAGGTGAGAAAGAGCGGCATCTCCGAGGGGCTCCGGGACCGCATCAAAGTCGCAAGAGGGTACAGAGCCCATTAGGAACCAAATGATCAGGTTGTGCTGTCCTAGAGACTTACCAGCAACTGGGTCGTGATGAGCGGCAATAGCGGCTACATACACGTTCAGTGTGGAAGGGGAGAGATTACTC
The DNA here is from genome assembly GCF_024868665.1 of Triplophysa rosa. Taxonomy (NCBI): domain Eukaryota; kingdom Metazoa; phylum Chordata; class Actinopteri; order Cypriniformes; family Nemacheilidae; genus Triplophysa; species Triplophysa rosa. The sequence goes on from NC_079898.1 coordinate 3,915,955, forward strand.
TCGAATCTCTGGAAGGACAGCACGTTCCCGATCGAGCAACTCCACGGGTCTTCTCTTCGAGAAGAGCACCAGGATGAGAAGAGGCACCACTTACAGGCGTATAGCCGACTAGTGGCCAGGGCCCTAGCCTGAGTGATGGTCTTAACTGCCACAGGGGGTAGACCAATCAGGATCTCCTCGTCCCATCCAGTGAGAGTTTGAAGTCTGAAGTTCATTGGCCTTTTCTAAAGAAGTCGGAAGCGATAGGTTCTCAAGGACGAACCCCATCTGTCGCCTCTACACAACGTCAAGAGACCAACAGAAAGGGAACAGAGATGTTAGCAAGTTCCAATGATGCCTTCAAATCTTTGGCTGTCATTCGGGGTTGTTTCTTTACCTCATTGATGAGTCTTCGTTGTGCTCTTGGTGTCATTTTGAATGGGCACCCACTTCTTGGTAGAGTAGCAACAGTCCCAAAGTGTCTCCATTTGTAGATTGTTTGCCTACCTGTAGAATGGTGAATTTCTAAAGTCTTTGAAGTAACTTTGTAACCCTTGCCAGCTTTATGTAAATCAGCAATTCTTGGTCGTAGATCCTCGGCAAGCTCTTTTTGGTGAGGCATGGCTCACATAAGCATGTTCTTCTTGTGCAGAGCAAACTCCAAAAGTTTGAGGGGTTTTTATCAATCAAAGTAGCTGTTGTCCACACATCCAAACGTATTATCTTAACGAGACTCCAGGTGTACTAAAACCTGACTCCAATTAGCTTTTTTGAGGTCATTAACTCAAGGGTTCACATACTTTTTTACACAAGCACTACGAGGTGTTTTTGGTTGTTCTCAATAAAGACATGAAAGACAAAAAAATGTTGTGTTATTATGTTAGACACATTTTATTTGTCAATACCCTTGACTTAGATGAAGATCAGATCACATTTTATGACAAATTTATTCATAAAACCATGAAATTCCAAAAGGTTCACATATTTTGTCTTGCCACTGTATCGCATTTGATTTTTTCTGAGGTCACGTACTCTGTTAATCTATTTTATTTTCATTTTAAAACATATTACACACATACAAAACCCACTGACAATCAACAGTAGCAGTGTTAACAACTACGCAAACCATGCAAATGCGTAGGGCCCTGCAAGCTTGGGGGCCCCCTAGTGGCCCCAAGCGGTTAAATCATTTGATGATTGCTCTTGACGCTAATCGGCCTGCGTGCGCTGCACCGGACGCACCTAATAACAGACAGGTCTGTCTTGGTTGATAAACCAATAGAAACTTTTAAAACTAGGGGGTGGGTTACCACGCTTTGACGCTCAGCCAGAGGCGCAATCGTCCGTTCATTACATGTTGCTAACATTTACAGGAACAACATTCTGTGGAGTCCTTCAAATAAAGTAAGGACTGCTGGAGAAAAATATAAATTTCAACTCAAAGTAAATGAGTTCACAATACTCATATTTATTAGTTTTAAAACTTAAAAGGTTTAAGGCAATCGGTTTCCTCAAACGGTTTGAGTTACCATAACTTGTCGGGTTTTACAGTGTACATCCCTTGCTTTTTTAATGCTATATGCAAATACAAAATTATGTCAGCGCTTTGATGTGACAACACCTTCACATGAAAAAAAAGAGCATCCTCACAAGACTCTTGATGGAGTCTGCAGGTTTAAAAAGCTCCTCAGTCTTGGTAAGTAATTGGTTATACGTTGAGGCTGACAATGCGTCACGGCTCTTTCTGACTCTCAGTTTCACCACACCCCCCCCCCCGCTCCCTTTCTCTCTGCCTCATTCATGCGCGATGCTCAGACAGAGAAGATGTCCGGGACCTCCGTTAATTCCGCCTGTACTGACTGCCTATCATCCTCGCCGCATCTCAACTCCACACATCCTCATATTGATGAAGATGAAGAACTTCTGCAGTACATCTGGAGAGAATACCTGCATCCTAAACAGTATGAATGGGTGCTCATAGCAGGATATATTATTGTCTTCCTTGTATCTTTGGTGGGAAACACCTTAGGTAAGTTTGCACGTGCAAGTTAGAATTTTTTTATTTTTTATTTTTCCATTATGTTTGCTGCTAAACCCATTGAATAGGATTGTGTTTTTGGTTCAGTTCTGGATTTTCAGTAATTGTGCAATGGTTAATATGGTTAATAAACAATGTTGTTTTAACTGATTTCTCCAGATAGCCTGCATTAATGCTAAAAGAGATTAGCGCTGTATTTCCAACTAAGCATCTAATTTAAATGAATTAAGAAGTCAAACATGATTAAAATTATTAGTTATGTTTTATTATGGAAATATTAATAACGAACCTTAAAGAATATTATAAAATATAACACAAAATGCCGTTCATGACCCTGTTAAACATTTTTATAGTAGCCCCCTCACATGCATGTTTTTGACCATTTGCAAAATTTATAACACAGCCGACATCTGTATTTTTGCTCTGCATGTAAAACGTGTTTGGCGGTTAATCTTTTCATCAGGCAAATCAAATCATGTGCTCCATTGGGTTGTTTTCTTTACTGTAACCCTATTGTTAACTTTCGGATAACAAGTAACAGCCTACTGTGAATTTATTATTTTAAAATGTCACTGAGGGTGATGCAAAATTATTCAACTTTTTCAGAAACATACAAATTTAACTCATCAATGATCTAGATATCCTGGATTAGAGGATGGTTAATTCCGAAATATTATGGATCTTTTGAAACTGTACTTCAGTTGGAATTCTTTTCATTTGCTATTCCCTTTAAACGTGAAGTGTGTCATTTCTGTGCCACTAGGGGCATCACATGTAATTGCAACCTGTTTGCTTAGAAGCTCAGCCAGGGTTTGACTGTGAGGCGCACATTAAGCCAAACACTGTCGAATTTAAAACCATTCACAGGTTTACTCAGTTATGCTGTTAACCCCTGCTGTATGAATGCCATTGTTGTTATTAACTGTTGAAAAAAAATCTTTATATGGTGTTTTGATTAGCATGTCAGGTAAAATTCATCAAATACAGAATGTCGCCATGCAGAGCTGGGCCGAGCAGAGCAGGCATTTTCAGTTTATAGTCTTTGGAAGCTGATTGACAGGCTTGTGCAGGAGATTATGTAATGAGAGATAGTGACCTAAGGCACTTGAGAAAGTGTGATACTGTAAAAAGAAAATAAATCATGTGTAATAAAAGTTGAAAAGGTGTAGCAGCCAGTCAGCTGATTTTGTAGAAATTTTCATAGCTTTGATCACAACATCATGTAGGCTATTGCTATATTTAATGCATATCAGATGCGCTTTCCACGTTGTGGCTATGGCAACACTCTCTCACGGGAATTCATGACATTGTCACGAACTGTAATCTATTAATTCTTGTTTACTGACACGAATTTGCCACCTTTTTTGTGTCAGTCAGAACGACTTTTTTTTGTGTCACCAACACGACTTTCAATCTAATGTATTTTAATACGCTGTATCTTTCATGTGTATAAATATATATCAACGCAATTTGATGGGCATTCATACCTATTTTACAAGGTGGCTCAATCGTGTGGATTCCTATTTCCTACGATCTCATTGGTATGTTTTGTTATGATTTGACTTTTCCCCTGTGACGTTAGGTTTAGGGGCGGGGTTAGAGCAGCCATTTATCATTGTTTTGCCACTTCATGAAACTTGCGTGTTTAGCTAAATTAGCCTTTGCGGCTGTGATTTTAGGGTTTGGGGTGAAGTAAGGTGTTGGTTAGCCACATCCTAAAATATGTATGACTTCTTTTGATATCATGTTATAAATATATAAATGTAAATACACACGCAGTCTGTTTATTGAAAGTCTTGCTGAGTGACACGAAAAGAAAGTCGTGCTGAGTGACATTCAAAAAAGGTTGTGCTCACTGACACGAAAAAATTGGGATATTCGTGTCCATGAACACGAATTAATACATAACAAATTTCGTGGCCAAGCCACGAACTGCCATGAGACTGGGTTTTGCTATAGACTGTGATTAAACTTAAGTTTATTGTATAACAGACCTACTCGGAAGAGATGAAAAAGGTGACACACACACAATTTAAGTCCCTACAGTTTTAGTGATTTTTACATTCAATTTATGCATTTTGGTGCATTCTGTCAAGTAATAGACAATAAATATTTGCTTCAGCCATAATTTGCTGGTGAAATGTATTGGCCTGCACAAGTTTCAAGTGCACTAAATGACATCTACTGTAGCAGCAGCTAATCACATGACATATGACTAATCTGAAGCTCATACGCAAATATTGAACACCCAATACAATTTAAGATAAAATGCTTTACTGCTATTATATATCTGGCAAACAACAATTAGCAACAATTAAACAACTGATTTTCAGCACAGCACAGTCATTCATTATACAGTGATTGTTTCATTGCCTGTTCATAGAGAGTAGTTGGTACACATAAAAATGAAGATTTGTTGTCAATTTCCTCACCCTTGGACCATTTTGAGATCTGAGGCCATCAACTATGGAGCAATTTTATTCTCATTAATTATTCATGCGTAAAACACATGTAGCCAGTTTCACATGCATAACACCAAATTCATGTGCACAACGTATATACATTCACAAAAAACAATTCACATGTGTAAAATAAAATTATATTCTCATAAAAAAAAACGTTTCACAAATGCTAAATACAATTCACAGAGGTACAACTGTGCACAAAAGTTTCAAAAGTTAAAATTTACCATGGAATGTAAATGTGCTAATCATATGAAAATTAACTCATATTAAATTAACACTGTTTATATACTGTGCTTTGGGCATTTGAACATAAAAATTTGCATTCAGCTGTAATTGTGTATCTGTTGATTTTATTCAGTGTAGTGAAAGAATTCATAAATCATACTGAAGGCAACAACTGTCAATGCCCTTTTTTACAGACACACACAAATAGCATTTTGAGCAGTATTGGATTTTTTTGCACCAGGGACATAATACAACTAAAAGTACTAATAACTTGGAATATCACTAGCAAAGACTGGACTCATGCTCATACTGCAGATCTTTTTAATGAATCTCAGGTGCTTTTGGGAGTTTCAAACATTAGCCTCAGAATCTCAGGTCTTGAATGATGTGTATGATTGATAAATTCTCACATTCATTTATTTTTTATATAAACCTGAAAGGGTTATACCACACTCACTGGGTCATCATGTAAATATGCAATCAACACGTAGTATAGTTTTCTCACAGAGCTATTGCAGTGCTTTGGAAAGTGCAAGTGCCTTTATTTTTCCTCCATAGATGTGTTGAAGGGGTTTCATCAAACGATCAGATGATGGAATATGATAACACAATGTGGTCATGTGATTAAGACATGAAACAAGAAAAAGGGAAAGAGCTATCAATGTGAGGATGCCTCTGCCCATCTTTATGTGCCAAATCCCCTAAACACAAGGGAAAGAGGGCAAGAGGGTGACATGCCCAACTTGAGTGAAACACTCTCACAATTATATTGCATTGTTGTCCATAACACCTGCTGTCTTACATTCAGTGACCATTTAGGACCATCTGTGACCATGTTATTTCAGGTATAAGGGAGGTTGGCAGCCAAATCCGTGCCAACACTTTTATTGTCTGGGGCTTTAGAGCTACTCCCACAGGCCATTACATCGCCACATCTTTTACTGTTCCCTCTGGGCTGATTTATCCATTGTGTCTTCATTCATTTTCGGGTTACAGTCTTCCAATTGCGTTGACAAAAAAGTGTGAAAACATCTCCCATAGAGCTTTCTACAAAGAAACAAAAAGAGAGAAGGACCACGAATGATCAAATTGCCACATTTTATATGTTAGAAAGCACACGCCTGTGTGCACAGCAATCATCCATGTGTGAGTCACTGCATAAGCCATTGATAATGAAAGAAGACAAACAAAACTATTGGTGTGTAGGACATAATCTTCAATTCCCTGAAAGGCTTTGAACGCGAGAAACTGGTCTGCAATTATATATGTATGCTTGTATTTCAAAAGATTATGTAACCAATGTTTTTTGGAGATTATAACACAGAATGAAATATATAAATACATTAATTTACATTTACTGTACATACATATACTGTATATGCATACAGGTCCAGGTTTAATTACTGTAGATGTAATATAAATGCTGGGTAATGATGAAATGAAGAGTTTGGTTCCAAAATGAGATAACTCCCTTTTTAAAAATGTTCAAAAATCATGTTTTTTATTATGTTATCATGTTTTGATTGTGTTTTATTATGTTAGATAGCTGTATTTTCTGAGTTGTTATGGCTTAAATCAAAACAAACCAACTCCAGTTTGATTGATATTAATTGGAATGCACAGTCAAAAAATATTTAAAAAATGGAGTTTTGGAACCAAACTCTTCAAATATACTGTAGACAAAGCCAGGGTCGTAACAGTTAACGAGACTCATGTTCTGTGATTGCACATTCAGATTGTATTTGTCTTGCATAAAAGCCCACATTCTTAGAAACAATTGCTTATTAGTGCCTTAATAAAAATCGATCTCCTGTCCTTGTGCAGTGGCTGTGATGCTGTTCAGTCAAACATTTTATATATTTAAACAGAAACAATTTCTTATGTGAAAAAGGGGGTTGTGAAAAGTCAAAAGACATTTTTATCACTAAGGACGCAGATCATAGTTGTCAACACGTTTGATGTCATCATAACATTAAGCAAATTTTCACATGAAAAATATAAATACAGTATGTGTTACAGCCTGTTATAGTGAGACCAATTTAAGAAACTGGCATTCCAGTGGCTAACTTAAAATAAATATGTTTTGGTTTTCAGCAAAGTATGTCCTAACTGTTTGCTTTTTTCCAACGAAATCTCATTGTTGCATCGCTAATCATAGCCAGTAGAAAACATCTTATAATATTTGACTAAATTATTATTGATAAGATATCGGTACTAACGGTACTGTTTAGCGTGTTGACAAAATATTTAAATGCTCTCCTACTTTGGATAAAAGGGTCTGCCAAATGAATATATGTAAATGTAAATATCATCAATATTCACTCCTTATATGTTGTGGTGAATTGAATTGACTTACGAAAAATATTGCCACACCTATAACTAAATTATCGCTATCTGAAAATTACTCTGATTTAAAACCTGACCTGTCAGCCTGCTGGCTAATGCAACATCCTGCAGCATGACTGAAATGAAATCATGTGTTTTCTATGAGCTTTTTATACTTGCACATACATTTTGTCAGGCTAAACAATTTGTATCTGATGTTATAGTTATTGAATGAATTTTATTAATACACAACCATACTCGTGTCATCCACCTACAGTAGGTGGATTTTTCTCATTTTTGGTTAAGCAGTCCATGTTTTCCTTCTCCGCAAATGATGCATATGGCGTGCACTCCTGTGGCTTATTGAAGCAACATTGTAATAGCAGCGCAACGGTTGTGTGTTTGTTTCGCAAGGAACACACATACTAATGACATGTATACTTTTAATGCACTGCAAGTATGTTTGGATATGAGTGCCAAATGCATCAATGTAAATGTTATTGTGACAAAGCTGCCAAAAGATTTTTGCCTGAAGAAGATCTCTTAAAAAGCATAAGCATAATAATGCTGCCTTACCTTTTGAAGCAGCCTTTTGTTGCCAGCGTGCATTTTGCTGGTTGCTCAAGCTCCTCACAACAGATTCAAGAACCAAGCTATTGTTATTTATCTATAGTGTGTAACACACTAATTAATTAATTGACCTCTAAGTTTATGGTTTCTTTAAGTTCTTCGATAAATATGCTAAACAAAATCAACATTAATCAACTGATCTCATATAATATTGGTGAGTTGATTGGTAATCCATGGCTAATTCATGCCTTATTCATGAACCACTCAGACTTATATTTACACTATATTTACATTAATTTGCAGTACAGATGCTATTTAACCAAACCACTTATGAGAATGTGCATAGGGCCAGATTTACTAACAGCTTGCGGAAGCACAAACGCCTCTTCTGACACGCAGTGAAAATTATCACTGAAAAGGCGTGGACACAGCTGTTTTTGCGACTGACCTTATAATGCATATGCATTTGTAGGAGTTTCCTCTTCAGACAAAAACTTTATGGGAGGAGAGTATTTAAATAAATCACGCAACATGATTTACTGTAGTAAGGTTTGTGCTCGTCATTGTACTGGTATTTGTGGCTTTATTTAAAGGGATAGTTCACCCAAAAATACCAATTCTGTCATCATTTACTCAACCCCAGGTTGTTCCAGACCTGTATAATTTTCTTTTTTTGCAGAACACAAAGGAAGATATTTGGAAGAATGTCAGTAACCAAACAGATCTCATCCCCTATTTACTGCCATAGCAGGGAAAATAAATACAATGGGAGTAAATGGGGGATGAGATCTGTTTGGTTACTGTCATTCTACCAAATATCTTGCTTTGTGTTTAGCAGAACAAAGACATTTATACAGGTTTCGAATAGGGTGACCACCAACCAACAAAACCAAATGGGACAGGTAATACGTATGTAAATAATTTTTTTGTTCGTCAGAAGATTTTTGTAGCTCAGAGAGAGGATTTCACAGAAAAGTGGGTTACCACAGTTGAAGAGGCTGGCAGGCTCTGTAAAAACCTCATAATGGGGACTAAGCCCTGGGGCTTAAGAGCCACCCGAAATTCCCCATAGGCTTATAATGGGGAAGGGAATCCCATAGAATCAAGTGTAGCGTCAGTTCTGGTTGGTCACATGAGTCAAGCTTGCATCAGCTGATCACATCAGGTGCAACTTATCAACGTTAACTTAAAGTCATACAACACATACTGGACTGTGTCCTATAGAGGGTATGCACGTGACGTCAATTTCCCACGTGAACACGCCAAAATGTTCCCTTGAGTGGCAAAACACTCAGAAAAATGGCTGCTTACAGCAGGCAACCAATCTGTCACTTAGGATCATCATAAAGCAATCAAGCCACGCCCTAGAAACATATTACAGCAATCTAGCAACTAGGGATGTAACGATACACCAATTCTACGGTTCGGTTCGGGTCACAGTTTTAGAGCCATTGTTCGATTTGATTCTGCTTGAGAATAATATTTCGAAAAGTACAGCTCTTATTAGTTTTTAACAGTGTTCTTACTACTATTTAATCAAATGTAAAGGTATAAAAATTTGCTTCGTGATATAGCCCCAAAGCAAAATTATGCGACTGTCACAGTCACCAGCCGCAGTGCCCTCTCAAGTCCACAATAGGGTACTCCCCTCATCAGCCGGTCTGCCAACACACACTACATTTCCCATAACCCTTCACCCAGACTCATCAGCCATGATTGTATTCACCTGTGTCTTGTTAAGTGTCTTTATACCTGGTCCATTCTGTTATTCAGTGCGAAATCTTGTGTTACAACTGCATTTCTGAGCATTTCTCTATTGGATTACTTGTGTTTAGATTTTTGGACTTCTGCTACCTGCCCGACCATCGCCTGTGACCTCGTTTATGATTGTTTGCTGGCTGCCCTGACATACTGCCTGTTATTCTCAATAAAGCTGCATTTAGATCCTCAACCCCTTCAAGTCTAGGAGCGGATCATATCAGCGACATGTGACACTTAAGCAGCGCATAGAGAGAGAGGAATTCCAATGCGCAGAGCGCTGTGTCATGATCGTGGAAATGAGGACCCAGGTGCAGACAACGGTGGACGGAAAACAAACGATGGGGAGACAAAATGGGAACAGAGCTAACAATACATAAAAATATAAACCAAAAACGTCCCACGTGGGGGACAAAACAAGCGGACAGTGTATTCAAACAGACTATATAAAGCTAAGACAGGACTACACTAAATACACACAAGAAGACAGGATCAATGAATATGCAACACTCACGGGGACTAGGAACAGCAGTGAATACAAAACGAATCAGCACAAGACAAGAGACACGAGGTCAATATATAGGGAAATACAAACGAGGGATGATAACACAGGGAGGGTGACGGGGATCAAACACTAAGGAGAACTTAACAAGGGAACGAGAGGGGCGGGGCCAATGACGAGACACCGGAGAGAAGGAGTATATGGAAAGCCAAAACTGCTTCTCTCCACATATAACAAGGGATCCTGCCGTGATTCTGATGAGACAGAATCACGACATGCTGTCTGCCACAGTACAACAATAACGATTCACAATACATTAATTTAACTTTAAATACATTAATGAGCAAAACCTCTTCAAGAAGCTCATCAAGAAGCTCATTTTACTCACGATGTAGATTGTATAACTTGTATTTTTTTAATCTATTTTGTATTTTTATCTCATGCTTTGAAGGAAACAATAAAAGACGATAGAGGATTCACTTGGTGTAGGAAAGAGTGATTGACAGCGTGATGCGATCGTTTCCCCCTCACACATATGCAATATGAGCATTTATTACTCGTTGTAATGCTTGATTCTTTTTGCCCAGTTGCGACATTTGCAGGTTCTTTACTCCCAATTAAAAACCTCTCAAAACGTCTTGGTTACGGATGTAACCTCGGTTCCCTGATGGAGGGAACGAGACGTTGTGTCGAACCGACAGAATGGGGTTTGTCTTGAGAACCTATCATCTTCTGAGTATTTAGAAAAGGCCAATGAAAATTGGCGAATGAAATTTGCATGCCGGACTCCTCCCCGGATGTCCGGGTATAAGAGGGAAGCCGGCGTGCTCATTCATTCACCTTTGGTCTGAGGAGCCTAAAGCATCCTCCCCCGACTGCTGGGGTGGGTGGCCAGTGTTGTGGCATGAGGGACACAACGTCTCGTTCCCTCCATCAGGGAACCAAGGTTACATCCGGAACCAAGACGTTCCCTTTCTGTCGGTCTCTCGACGTTGTGTCAAACCGACAGAATGGGGTTCCTATAAGATGCCACAGCACTGAGCCGCGTCACAATCTCAAGTGGAGCAACGTTGACTGGCCTGGGCGAGTCAGACGAAGACGCTAACGCGAAATTATGAAATTAGAGGAAGGGGAACAAAGAGCTTTACAACAAAGTTGGGAAGCCCCTGCCACCGGCCGTCACGGGCGGAGGCCTAGTTCTGTAAATGGCGAGAAGCCGCCCGGCACCGTAAGGGCAACTGGGTAAGCATTATTCCCCCCGGGGGTTAAAACGCTGCAGAGACCACTACCTACCATAGGGAGGAATTAGTGGAGAGACCACATGGTCTCACCATCAGAGGAGAACTCATGGGAAAATGTGCGGACTGCAGGAGTTAACCGCAAGGTGGGAGTCCACCTAGGGAGGTCATGGGTTGCCGAGGTGGGAACCATTCATGAGGATACATCAGACGGAACAACCCACGGAGGGGGGGATAACACGTCTGGAGCACTAGGTCCGGTTAGAGCTATGTGGGAGATAACCCAACTGTTTCCCGGCCTAGGGGGGCAGGGCTGCTCTGCCCAGCCTGCCCCGAGGAAGGTACTAGTGATGGATAAAATGCCTGTTCTTTACCCAGTGGGGGAAAGCGGGAGGCGTAATAGCCGCTGATCCCCCTAAAGAAGGGGGAAGGGCTTTCGCAGGCCAACGCCCTACACCTTGCCAGGATGAGAGCTGACACCGGTTCCTCGCGTAGGTATTAGAACCTCACGGAGTTGCTGGGCATAGCCCAACCCGCAGCTCTGCAGATGTCTGCCAGAGAGGCGCCCTGAGACAGTGCCCATGAGGGGTGTGCCTCACTCCCAACGGGCAGAGGCGAATTGAGATCGGTATGCCCTAACGAGGGCATCCACGATCCAGTGCGCCAGCCTCTGTTTGGAGACAGCCCTCCCTTCTGCTGACCTCCGAAACAGACAAAGAGCTGCTCAGAGCTTCTGGGCTCTGCGTGCGGTCCAAGTAGAGGCGCCGTGCGCGTACTGGACACAACACGGATAGGTTGGGTCTTCCTCCCCGGTGGGGAGCACCTGCAGGTTCACCACCTGGTCTCTCGGGAGAGTGGTGGGAACTTTGGGCACGTAGCCGGGGCGGGGTCTCAAGATAACATGAGAATCCCGGCCCCGAGTTCTAGGCAATCTGTGGACACGGAGGGTGCTTGCAGATCCCCTACCCTCTTGGAGGTGAGCGCCATGCGGAAAGCCGTCTTTATCAAGACTGAGAAAGTTGAGGCCCGCCACCTAGGTCGCAAGAGGGTACGGAGCGCAGATAAGGTGGTCACCCTCTCGCGCCCCTTAGGAAACTAATGACCAGGTCGTGCTGTCCCAGAGGCTACCCAGCACTTGGGTCATGATGAGTGGCCATAGCTGCTACATACATTCCCAGAGTGGAGGGGGAGAGGTTACTCCCCAGTCTCTCTTGAGGAAGGGACAGCTCGTACCCGACTGAGCAACTCCGCAGGTCTTCTCGCCGAGAAGAGCACCAGGACGAGAAGAGGCACCACCTATGGGCGTATAGCTGCCCAGTGGCCGAAGCCCTAGCCTGAGTGACGTCCCAACCAGAACGGGGGTGGGTCACTCAGGATCTCCTCATCCCGTCCAGACATGGAGACCAGGTTCTGCCTGGGATGCCGTAACGTGCCCCTTCCCCTGGGGAAGCAGTTCGCCAGGGGAAGCGGCCAGGGGGAGTTGTTGTCAGAGCCTTAGCTCCGAGAACCAAGTCCTGGTTAGGCCAAAAGGGGCATAACTAGTACCACTTGATGCTCCTCTTCCCTGGCCTTGCACAGGGCCTGTGCAATGAGGCTCAAAGGGCATCCGTGCCAAGGGTTGCCTCCGACAGGGAGTACCAAAGCGGACAATGGGTGGAGTCCGGGGAGGCAACAGGACCACCTGTGCCTGGCCGAACTTCTCCCAAATGAGCCGGCTGCAAGGGGATGGAGTCGCCACTCTCCGCGAGGCGTCGACTGACGAGAGAGCACATCGGCTGTCTGGTTCAGGACGCCTGGGATGTGTGTGGCTCGCAGGGAACTAATCACCTGCTGACTCCAGAGGAGGAGGCGCCGGGCGAGTCATGTTAGCTGCCGTGAGCGAATGCCCCACAGCAGCTGTGCTGTCCGACCGGACCAGCACGTGCTTGCCCTGCATGAGAGGTAGTAGCCTCCTCAATGCAAGTAGCACAACCAACAACTCTAGGCAGTTGAAATGCCAACGCAGGCGGGGGCCCGTCCACCACCCCGACACTGCTTGCCCGTTGCACACGGCACCCCAACCCTGCAGGGAGGCATCCCAAAGGGGACCCCTGTCCGCAAGAAGGTCATGGAGATCAGGGGGTTAGGGTGTGTCGGCAGAAAAGCGTGATGACCATACGCCTGCTGCCGGTGTGCCACGCTCTCCAAGGAACTTGACTCTGTAGCCAGTGTTGGAGCGGTCGTATGTGCATAGACCCGAGGGGGACCACCCCCGCCGAGGATGCCATGTATCCCAGGAGCTTCTGAAATTGTTTCAGGGGGACCGCTGACTGTCTGAGAGCTTCAGGCAGTTCAACACTGATCGGGCGCGCTCTGTAGTCAGTCGCACTGCCTCTGGGAGGTCGCGTGGGCGCGGGCTTCCTCGTCGCAGGTCTCGCGCCACCTGCGCGGGGTGAGCGGGGCCGCTCATGAGGACAGAGTCGAGTTCCATACCGAGAAAGAGGACGCTCTGCATCGGGGAGAGCTTGCTTATCTCAGTTGACCTGTAGCCCCACCGATCTAGGTGCTGGAGCACCAGGTCCCTGTGTGTACACAACAGATCTCAAGAGTGCGCCAAGCTGAGCCAGTCGTCGAGATAGTTTAGTACCCGCACACCTCCTTCCCTAAGGGGAAGGAGGGCGGCTTCCACGACCTTCGTAAAGACTCGTGGAGACAGGGACAGACCGAAGGGGAGGACCCTGTACTGATATGCCCGTCCCTCGAACGCGAACCGTAGGAACGGCCGATGTCGAGGGAGGATCAAGACATGAAGTACGCGTCCTTCAGGTCGATTGCCATGAACCAGTCCTGACACCTGACGGACGTCAGAATGCGCTTCTGCGTGATCAACCTGAAAGGCAGCTATTGTGTAGGTGCCTGTTCAGAACACACAGACCCAAGATAGGGCGCAACCCCCCGGCTTTCTTGGGGACAATGAAGTACAGGCTGTAAAACCCGTTGAACATCTCGGCTGGTGAGACGGGCTCGATCACTCCCTTCACCAGAAGGGTGGCGACCTCGGCCCGAAGTACGGGAACATCCTAGCCTCTGACTGAGGTATATCGGATGCCCTGAAACTTGACGGGCGTGAGGCGACTGGATCGCGTAGCCGAGACGGATCGTCTTCCCTAGCCAGCCTGACAGCCTGGGAAGCCGGACAGGCTCCCAGAAATGAGACGGGGACTAAAGGTACGATCTTTTTCATCGTCCCCCCGGGGGGTGGTTCGATGGCTAGCAGTACGGATTCCTTGCCGGGGGAGGTCCCCCGGGGAGGAGATCGGCTCTGCTGTTTTTCCTGCCTGGCGACTGCGCAGCTCAACGCACTGTCTGACTGAGAGTGCTGAGGGCTGGTGTTTATACTCGACATTGCGCTTCGCCATGACGCAACGTCGAGTTTGCCGTTCACCGTCGTGCAGAGGGTGAGAGCGGCTGTGGTAACCCAGAGAGAGAGGAAACTCTCCTTTTTTGAGAGTAAGTGGGCGCTAGCCCCCCGGAGGGGGCCAGCAGATGGAGAGACGGGGCAGGATCCGTCCCTATCCGACTTCCCAGCGATGTGGCTGGGGTCGGGCCCAATGGTAGCCTCGATCCCCCGAGGTCTTCCCATGAGGGCAGCTTCGCCGCCGCTGCTGATGGGGCGATGGTCTCCTCTTCGCTGTCTCCTCCAGGGGGGGCCGCCTGAGTGGGGGGCGCCAGAGCTGGAGGGCGTCGAAGAGGACCAGGGCTGCTGGGAAGCAGACAGTGCACGGGACTCGACGGCCGAGGCGGTCGAGTCGCGGCACGGAGGACTGCTTCTTTACTGTCGAGATCCCTCCGGGGGAGGCCGCGTGCGGGTCTCGCGCCCCCCGTCGGGCGGGGGGTGAGCGGGGCCGCTGCGGCTCGACAGTAACACCAACCAGCCCCCACTTGCGAGACGGGTGCGTCGAGAAAGCGGACCTTCTCGGCGTTACTCATCTGCGCAAGGATCGGCCAGAGGAGTGTCTCATGGACCACAAGTGTGGACATCGTCCGACCCAGGGCCCGTGTGGTCACCTTGGTCGCCTGTAGAGCGAGGTCGGTGGCGGCGCGGAGTTCCTGCATGAGCGCTGGGTCGGTCTTACCCTCGTGAAGCTCTCTCAACGCCCTAGCCTGGCAGGAGCCATAGCGTGGAGAGAGGAGGCAGCTTGGTCCGCCGCAATGTAAGCTCTCGACACCAGAGATGCCGAGACCCCACATGCTTTGGACGGGAGTCTAGGTCGAGCCACCCCCAGGTGGCCGCCGCCTACGGGCACGAGTGCACCGCGGCAGCATACTCCACCTGGGGGACAACGACGTATCCTCCAGCTGTCTCAACCTCGAGGGAAGAGAGGGTGACCGTTTGACGTGAAACGTGCCGGAAAGGGGGCGTTCCAGGTCTTACTAAGTTCCTCATGCACTTCCGGTAAACACGGCACTGGGGGCGGGCACGGCTTGGAGCCGTGCTCAAACCCGAGGCGCCATGTAGCCAGCCACGAGCGCCGGGAGAGGCAGTGCGGGCACTGCAAACCAACACTCACGGCGGCCCGGGAAAGCATGGCTGACATTTCGACATTCCCCCCGAGGGAGGGAGCCCGAGGAATCGTCGGAGTCGGATGGCAGTACGTCACCCCCCGATGCTGCAAGAGACATCTCATCATCACGCATTGTGTCCGAATACGTGATTGAGGAATAAGACGGCGGACTGTCTCCTGGGGAACGGTCAGATGAGCGAGACGAGGTGTGAACGGTCCGTGAGCCGTGGCTGGCGGATTATCGCTCACAGTAATCCTCATATCACCCTCGCTGCTTGCCGTAGCGGACGGCAGGGCTGTAGTCCTGCCGCCACGGAACAGGGAGCAAACGAGGTGGTGGCTGAGTCCTGTGGGAACACAGTCACCCGTGACGCAACGTCTGAATCATCACTGCCCGCAGTGCGGGCAGGACGTATCCACAACGTCTGCCCCAGCGTACTGGAAGCAGGCATCGTGTCAGTCCCCCTCCTCGATGAGTGTGTTGCACCAATGAGAACAGCGGGACATGCCACGCTGGAGAAATTTGCTCTTTTAGAAAAGAAATTTGCTCGAACACCTCCGCAACTGCCGAGACGCCCAGGGGAGAGTCACTGCAGGAAGGGACCGTCCGCTGTCCACGTCGTAGATTCCAGCAGAAAAATGATCACCAAAGATCGTAGAGAAGCTCATCAGATGCGTAGGCTCTGAAGAACAAAAGGTGAATGAATGAGCACGCCTGCTCATTTGAATGAAGGAGTCCGGCATGCAAATTTCATTCGCCAATTTTCATTGGCCTTTTCTAAATACTCAGAAGATGATAGGTTCTCAAGACAAACCCCATTCTGTCGGTTCGACACAACGTCGAGAGACTGACAGAAAGGGAACTAATGTCTCTAAATATCTCCAAAACGGTGACTTAGTGTCAGAGATGTGGCTATGCTCTGAAACTTCCCTGTCACCATGGCAAGTGGCGAGATGACGTTTTCTAAATTACACTGCGTTCCAAATTATTATGCAAATGATATCTTTCTCTGGTTTTCCTAATTTGTCGATGCAAATGACAGTCAGTATAATTTTCAAGTAATCAACAGTTAGGGTACATTTGGAATTTTATTGAACAAACCTCCCACTGACAACAGTATTTATTTAAAAAATGAAAAACTCAAAATGCACTGTTCCAAATTATTATGCACAACAGAGTTTGAAAACATTTCATAGGTTGTAAAAAACTGAAAATGGTCATTTGTTGAATTTGCAGCATTAGGAGGTCATATTTACTGAAATCAAAAGCTATTTCAATCAAAAACATCCTAACAGGGCAAGTTACATGTTAACATAGGACCCCTTCTTTGATATCACCTTCACAATTCTTGCATCCATTGAACTTGTGAGTTTTTGGATAGTTTCTGATTGAATTTCTTTGCAGGATGTCAGAATAGCCTCCCAGAGCTGCTGTTTTGATGCTAACTGCCTCCCACCATCATAGATCTTTCGCTTGAGGATGCTCCAAAGGTTCTCAATAGGGTTGAGGTCAGGGGAGGATGGTGGCCACACCATGAGTTTCTCTCCTTTTATGCCCATAGCAGCCAATGACACAGAGGTATTCTTTGCAGCATGAGATGGTGCATTGTCATGCATGAAGATGATTTTGCTACGGAAGGCATGGTTCTTCTTTTTGTACCATGGAAGAAAGTGCTCAGTCAGAAACTCTACATACCTTGCAGAGTTCATTTTCACACCTTCAGGGACCCTAAAGGGGCCCACCAGCTGTCTCCCCATGATTCCAGCCCAAAACATGACTCCGCCACCTCCTTGCTGACGTCGCAGCCTTGTTGGGACATGGTGGCCATCCACCAACCATCCACTACTCCATCCATCTGGACCATCCAGGGTTGCACGGCACTCATCAGTAAACAAGACTGTTTGAAAATTAGTCTTCATGTATGTGTGGGCCCACTGCAACCGTTTCTGCTTGTGAGCATTGGTTAGGGGTGGCCGAATAGTAGGTTTATGCACAACTGCAAGCATCTGGAGGATCCTACACCTTGAGGTTTTCGGGACTCCCGAGGCACCAGCAGCTTCAAATACCTGTTTGCTGCTTTGCAATGGCATTTTTGCAGCTGCTCTCTTAATCCGATGAATTTGTCTGGAAGAAACCTTCCTCATTCTGCCTTTATCTGCACGAACCCTTCTGTGCTCTGAATCAGCCACAAATCTCTTCACAGTACGATGATCTCGCTTAAGTTTTCGTGAAATATCTAATGTTTTCATACCTTGTCCAAAACATTGCACTATTTGACGCTTTTCGGCAGCAGACAGATCCTTTTTCTTTCCCATATTGCTTGAAACCTGTGGCCTGCTTAATAATGTGGAACGTCCTTCTTAAGTAGTTTTCCTTTAATTGGGCTCACCTGGCAAACTACTTATCACAGGTGTCTGAGATTGATTTCAGTGATCCAAAGAGCACTGAGACACAATACCATCCATAAGTTTAATTGAACAATATAAAATTAAATGTTTACGACACTTAAATCCAATTTGCATAATAATTTGGAACGCAGTGTAAAACTAAATAACGTTAAGACTTTCTAAACTTGCCATTCTCAGCATTGAAAGCCAGTGCGCAATAGAAGGAAATTATGAAAGACTTTGCTCAGAAAAATGGCAAAAGAAATTTAATTTAAATTTAATTAAAGGGACGTTTTGGACAGTCTTATAGTAAGATGCTTTATTGCACTTCCTCGTTAGATGCAGTAACGTTAAATCAAGTAACTTTTTATTGGTAGCTTGAATGTAAGTAAATGTAATTATTGTGTAGTAGTTTTGAAAATACTTTTCTAGTTTTATCTAGTTTTTATACGTCAACCACAACCTATGAACACAGTTTTAAAGCCACAAAGTTTACAATGTTTTAGTCACTTATCCTGCAAGTTGACATGGGAGGGATCAGTTTGATTAACTGACGTCACAGCTTCTCTCGATGACCATTGGATAAACGTCAGGCTTTAAAAAATTGTTGCGTTTGTATGGGGTCATTGGAAACTGGTGTTCACCTGGTTGCTGCTTTTGACAACTAAAAACCCACAGACTGCTGAAAATGTGGGACATTTTCTCAATATGTGACATATGCTGGACAAGGGGTGAAAATGCTGTGTGTGGCATTCGGCAAAGCGGGACGGGTTGTTACCCTTTTGGAACAATCTGAGGGTAGTAAATGATGACATAATTTTCTATCCTTATAACTATCCCTTTAACACTCAAAAGAATCCTGTCCTAAAATACGTGCTAATCTGCGCTGCTCTTAGTAGATTGCGTTGGTCATTATGGATATGAGATATTGCACCTGTGTTTTTTTAAGTGCACCTTGTTAGTAAATCACCTGCAGAAATGTCCACTCCCATCAGCGCTTTTTTGAAATTGCCCTGTTTAGTAAATCTGGCCAATAGTGTTTGAATAACAATTGCTCTTCAACTGCTAAAACAACATGTAAAGCTGCAGTCTTTGATGATATGCAGATTAGTTCGTTCAGTCACATCCCATCATAGTCTTCTAGTGTCTTCTGAAGTACATGAGATTTAATGCCGTGGCATCAATATAGCTTCAGCTGTAGTTACTGATGGGCTGTTGTTCAAGGCATCCTTCTTTTCAGTTTGTTTTGCAGTTTGGAAAAATCATCACATGCACACAGTGACCAACTACTTCATTGTGAACTTGTCCTTTGCTGACATCCTGGTGACAATCACATGTCTTCCTGCAAGTCTTGTGGTGGACATTACAGAAACCTGGTTCTTTGGAAAGACCCTGTGTAAGATCTTACCTTACTTACAGGTAGGTAAACTGAAAATGCACTATATGTACTGTACTCTTATTCAATTGTTTGGCACTGCAAACGTCCAGTTTGTTTATGTAGTAAATCATCCACATGAAGTTTGAAATGTTTTCAGAATTAATACACTGCGTATTACAACACCTTTGATCTTGCACATCTACAGCTACGGACACATCAGAAGACCCACCACTAGCTTTTGTTGCTAGAGGCTGTTTGCACTTTTGCATCACTTACTTTGCTTCCCCTGTAAACCACGTCAACATCTTAAATTCGTTGAAAGGTTTTTTGAGATGTCTGATATGTACTTGGGGGGGAATTTTTCTTCTGAAGATATCCTGCATGACACCATTAGATATTTGTGAAAACATACAGTATATTTGTCTATAAAATCAGGGAATATTAAAGTCAGCCTTGATCTTGAAGTTCCTCCTTCAGGTTTTACCTGCTTTAAGTGTCTTTTAATTTCAAACCAATATTAATTTCTTTGTAACAACCATTAAGAACTCCCTTATCCAAATATTAAAGTAATTGCTTGGATTGCTTGAATTTTATTCATTTTAGTAGCTACTGTAGCAACAACAGACAAACTATATGGCTATAGCATTTTAATACGTGTGTGAAATGCAAAATATGTCAACTGTCTTATTTTGCATCTGACAGTGATGACAATTCAGTAGCTGGAGCTAATGGATCTCCTGGAGATGTGAATAACAACATGCCAACCTTGTGTCATTTTTAAGTTAAAGTTGGGCCACACAGGCTCTCTCTAGGAATAACCTAGCTGACTATACTTTTTAAGCTGTTATTCCATCTACATTTTGAAAGCTACAAGTGCTGTCACTTCTCCATGCCTGATAAGGCACAGTTATCTTCCTGAGTGGGACAGCTGAATATTAATGGGAGTTGTGAAGTTATCAAGATTGAAGGAGCAGCTGCGAGCCAGCTGCATAGAGTGCTGATATATGTCTGGATAAAATCACCTCTATTCAATCACATTCGTGCCTATTGAGGGTCATCATGTGTGATGCTGTTTGCAACACAATGGAGGATGTATGCATCTTTCACAAAGTTTTATCAAATAGATAAATAGATATATCAAAGACTTCATTCAAGGAGCACATTTTAATGTGAATATATGTCATTGAGAAAAGCACAAAAGGAGTGCAAGAAAGGGCTAAAGTAAATGCTCTTTCTTTTAAAGGGCCAGATTATCTAGATAAAAACTTAAAAAATGCTGGCACTTTTATCATAGGAAACAATAATAAACATTCATAAAACAGTGTGTTTATGTCAAAGTAAAAAAAAGTCAAAGTCTGCTTTATTGTCAACTCTGCCACATATACGGTACATACTTTACATATAGAGGATTGAAATTGCGTTATACTCTCAGACCCTTGGTGCATACAGATAACACTAACACAGAATAAAAATGTATTAAAAAGGAGCCCCAACTAAGTATTGAGTGCTGTACATGCTCATACTTTTCATGTTCATACTTTTCAGTTGGCCAAGATTTCTAAAAATCCTTTCTTTGTATTGGTCTTAAGTAATATTCTAATTGTCTGATACTGAATTTGGGATTTTCATTAGCTGTCAGTTATAATCATCAAATTAAAAGAAATAAACATTTGAAATATATCAGTCTGTGTGTAATGAATGAATATAATATACAAGTTTCACTTTTTGAATGGAATTAGTGAAATAAATCAACTTTTTGATGATATTCTAATTATATGACCAGCACCTGTATATATATGTCCTAGGGGGGTTGAGAGAGACACCAATGATCTTCTCAGCTGCTCGCACTATATGTTGGAGTGTCTTGCGGCAGGTCGCGTTGCAGGCGCCATACCACACAGTGATGCAGCTAGTCAGCATGCTCTCAATGGTGCCTCTGTAGAAGATGCACATGATGGCGGCAGAGGCTATGGCTCTTCTCAGTTTGAGAAGGAAGTAGAGACGCTGCTGTGCTTACTTGGCCTTGTATCTGAAGCCCAGCCCTACTTGGTCTGGGTTATATTTTGCTCATGCACTGCTTTATCACAATAGTTAATAATACATTTTATATAATAAAAGTTCATTAAGGATGTATGAGACATTTCATTAAAAGGGTGTACAGAGGTTGCACTAGACTGTCTCATTGTCCGTCATTTAGATTGACAGGATTATAAAAATTCTGTCATAATCTGTTATTATTATAACGTGACGTGCTAATTAGCATATTCGTGAGGTCATCGTGTCATACTTGGGTTTACTCTGATTTTTTTATTTTCATACAACCTTAACAGTGAATAATCCAGGCAGGAAGCGGATCCACGTGCAGTAAAGATTTTTTAATGAAATAAAGCAAAGTAACAAAAGACAGGGTAATCCACAAAAGACAGAACGCTAACATAAAACAACCACGAACAATGGCTCAGACAACTGAAACACAAGAGCTTAAATACAGAGAACTTAAGATGACAGGACACCTGGGGAAGACTAATAAACCAGAAAACCTACAACACATGGCACAGAACAAGAAGTAACAAATCCAAAATAACAGGGGAAACATAACAGAGCCCCCCTCTTAAGAGCTCAGAGGTGGCCATCTTGGACGAGGCAGGGAGTTCAGAGGCGGCCATCTTGGACGAGGCAGGGAGCTCAGTAGCGGCCATCTTACGAGTGGGCACTGGACTGGCGGCCATCTTGCGAGCGGGCTCTGGTGAGGCAGCCGTGATGACCGGGATGGCCACCATTAATGTGGAGCATGCAGGCTGCCGTGCTTGGCCTGGCTCCTTGGCCAGCAGAGCCTGAGGACAACTGCCCCCTCTCAAAATATGTTTAGGTGGAGCCTCCTCCTCCTCCACCTTGCCAACGGTGAAGGAGAACCCCGCCCATGAAAGGGCAAAGTCTAAAATTTCACAAAGCGACCCTCGAGGACCATCATGGATGCGTTTATGTTTGTAAAAGTCACTGAGTCCATAACAAAAGAAATCAATCAGCATAAAATCTGGGAGCTTGGAGGTGTTTGCAACGTCCGAAAAAACCTTAATGTGGTCCTCGAGGGTGAGAGATCCTTGGCGAAGGCGGACAAGGGCAACTACTGGATCCATAATGGTGAGTCGTTCTGTAACAATGAATAATCCAGGCAAGAAGCAGATCCATGTGCAGTAAAGATTTTTAATGAAATAAAACAAAGTAACAAAACAACAGGGTAATCCACAAAAGACATACTGTTAACACAAAACAACCTCATACAACTCACAACAGACAATTGAAACACAAGGGCTTAAATACAGAGAATTTAACAAGATGACAAGCCACACCTGGGGAAGACTAATAAACCAGAGAAAAACCACAAAGGACTACAACACATGGCACAGAACAGGAAAGTCCAAAATAACAGCGGAAATACATAACAACAACTGAATGCCCAATAAAGCTGTTGTCGTTTACATATCAAGTAATTTACATATTTTATGTTTCTGTTGTCAGACATAAGCATTACAGACAAATGTTTATACTCATATGCAGGGGTGCAAAAATGGGGTATGCAGTATATGCGGTGCATAGGGGCGCCGCACAAGAGGGGGCGCCATTGTGCCAAAATATTATTTAACGTTTTTTTAAATAAAACGTTATAAAAATATAACGAAAAAGTCATTATCAAAAACGTTTTAGTTTCACTTTTGTCTAGCATTTTAAACGAGTTCAATAAATATATCATTTATTTAATCAAGTTATTATGTCAACCAATCACTCTTTCACAGTCAAATGACCAAATGGATCGAGCAAAGAAACTTCCCAAAGCGCAGAACATGAAAATGAAAAGTAAATTGACAAGTAAAAAACAAGTTATTTAACGTTGCCTGAGAGGTGGTTCATATTATAATACAATAGCAGGTCACCTCTAGGCCTACATCTTTGGCGCTTATAAAATAAATCTATGTTTGTGAAGGAGCTTTATAATTACATTCGGGAGAGTCTGAGACGGTTGTTAAAGCTGTTAAGTCTCCCACTATCACGCATTATCGGGTTCTTACGGAGCCCGTCTGGTCACCCCTCGGAGAAAAGAAAACAAGACCCGCAAATCCGTGGCCACAGTTTTGTAATTCGTTCCCTCAGTTTAAAAATCTGTGCTCTCGGATTAATAAACTGTACCCACGAGTTTCCAATCCGTGCTCTCGGTTTTATAAACCGTCCCCTCAGTTTTTGAAATCTATACCCACGAATTCATAATCTGTGCCCACGCCTTCGCAATCCGTTCCACAGTTTTGCAAACTGTATCCTACTCGCAGAATTTAAGCCTCTGTCTGTCAACAGAACAAGCTCCTACAGCAACATTAACGAATATTGTATACTGTTTTATTTTAGATTACATTATAAATGGTCTTAATGTGTTTACACACGAGCCCGTGGCGCATATAAAGCATGCGTTCATTGCCGCGTTTCACTGGCATAAACTTGGTTTGACATTAAACTTTCGATATTCGTGAATTTAGGGACCGTCTCTAAAGTTACATTCACATTAAAATACTTTTTTCCAACTTCAGAAGCATTTAAAAGGAAAGATTTATAGCCACAAAACTAGCTGTACAGTGTTCATGTGTGTGTCAGCTATTATGCACAACTTTTATATATAGAGTATTAAAATAAACCATCAAATAATATGCACATATTCCTATACGTATATTGAGCTTTAAATAATGGTATATTTGTGTATGAGACCATTATACACATAGGAATGTTTGCATGTGATTTGACGGTTTATTTTAATACATATCAATAATCTAAAAGGTGTGCATTCTATCTGACACACACATGAACACTTTACAGTTAGTCAGGGAAGTCATTCCCTTTAAATGCCATTGAGCTTTAAAATTTGTATATTTATGTATGAGCCCATACAGCAGTGAAACACATAGGAATATTTGCATTTGATTTAACGGTTTATTATAATAAATATAAATAATCTAAAAGGTGTGCATTATATCTGACACACACATGAACACTACAGTTAGTCTTGTGGGTATAAATCATTCCCTTTAAATGCCATTGAAGTTGGAAACATGTATTTGAATGTGTATGTAACTTTAGAGACGGTCCCTAAATTCACGAATATCGAAAGTTTAATGTCAAACCAACTTTATGCCAGTGAAACGCGGCAATGAATGCACGCTTGATATGCGCCACGCGCTCGTGTGTAAACACATTAAGACAATTTATAATATAATCTAAAATAAAACAGTATACAATATTCGTTAATGTTCCTGTGCTTGTTCTGTTGACAGACGAGGCTTCAATTCCGCGAGTAGGCTACAGTTTGCAAAACTGTGCGAACGGATTGCGAAAGCGTGGGCACAGATTATGAATTCGTGGGTACAGATTTCAAAAACTGAGGGGACGGTTTACGAAACCGAGAGCACGGATTGTAAACTCGTGGGTACAGTTTATTAATCCGAGAGCACGGAGTTTTAAAATGAGGGAACGAATTACAAAACTGTGGCCACGGATTTGAGGGTCTTGTTTTTTTTTCTCCGAGGGGTGACCAGACGGGCTCCGTAGGTTCTTCATTAATCGTCGGACGCGTTTTCCCCATATGACGACGCGAGCTGTGCAGTTTGAACGTCCGGTCCGTGTCCTTCACATAACGCGAGCAGTTGCGTCTTATGCAACCAGCGCGCAGCACAGAGCACCAGAGATATTGCGTGTGGTCACTGAAACAGCGCAATGATTGACAGGATGACAGAGACAAGAGCGCAAAAGAACGTTAGATAATAAAAATAATTTGAGCGTTCAATGTAAGTGTGTCTGTCTTTGTTTTACTTTAATTATGTTTTCATAAAATGTGAACCACAAACTAAAAATGCTTAAAGCAAGGGGAAAATCCAAAGATTTTGTATTTATTTGCGTTATCTTTTATCCATCTTATTTCGTTTTTCAATAATATTTTAATTATAAATGCACAGTAAAGGTATGTTTAACATAGGTTAACTTTATTGTTGAGTTTTTATTAAATATTAATGAACCACAAACTAAGCATTCGTTTTAAAGTAGGCCTAAGTGGGAAAAGAACAAAAAAATACAAAGCGAGTACATCATGTGATACGTCTTATTCGTCTTATTCTGATAATAATAAATAATTTTAATAATACTATTTGTTGAAGGAAAGGGAATAATCTAAATGTATAACTTTAAAGATCAAAATAAGTTTATTTCCTCATCAGCACATCTCTAATGGGCTACAACTCGATTGTTACTTATATTTGGGATATTTAAATGAACTTAAACTTAATGTTTAAAACTTGACAAGTTTTTTTGTTAAAAGTTTTAAATGTCAAAATTCTAGACTACATAAGTGAAACTCAAAGAATACAATACATAGTCTTATTTGAAGTCTTATTTAGTTATTATAAGCAAAACATCAATTTAAAAACTGTTTAGCCTGTTATCCGATTAATCAAAAAAACAATCGTCCAATTATACGGGTATTAAAATAATCGTTAGTTTCTGCCCTAATTTATTGTGTATGTCTGAACATAAACATTATGTACTTTTACTACTTTTTGCTCCTTTGTTTCATTATTGTTCAGATTGTTATTTATCTTTTCAGAATTGTGTATCTGTTACACTGTGAAGCAGTTGGAAAAGTGTTTCTGTAAAAGGAAACCTTTATGCTTCTGTTATAGATGCAAATCTGATTGTCACCTTCACATGATGTAAAATATAATGACTTCAAAGGTAATATACAATTTGTCTGCGGATTTTTTATTTGTTGTGTGTTTTTCTATATTGGGGTGGCCGATGGGGGGCGCCAATACTGATCTCGCATACCCCTCAGAAAATGTGCAGTTGCGCCCCTGCTCATATGTCCAGTCAGTAACAATGGGTGCGTTTATATTTGGCATTAACATGCGATCTCGGTGATCCGAAGAAGCAGATCGGATCTTCAGACAATCAGGACACAGCGCGTTTACACTTGTCATCAAGTGGCTTCCACATCTGGATAATGTGATCGGATCTCTATAGTTTCCCGCCCATTATTTTAATAACCCTGCAATTTAAAAATAGCCCCGGTACGGGGAGATTTCACACAACACGTATAACGGGGAGGATGAGCATGTTACAGATTTGATACGCAGCCATGTTAAAATCGAGGCAGCGGTGGGAAGTAAACCGCGGTTAAAACGATTAATGATCATACTGTATATGTGAAAGTATAAGCAGAGGACGTTTGTAAAATGACACAAGCTTCTGTACTTGAGCTGTGGCGGGTTTCACTCGCGCACACGCACGCAGGCCGAAGTTCCTATGATCAAAAGCGACCACTTACATCGTTCTCGTCTATTTGGGTTGGTTCGGCTTAAAGTGACAGCGCGTCGTTTCTTTGGTCTGTGCCCTAAATACCGTGCTTACTGACATCAGCTATAAACAACACTATACAATCTTGTTTCTGTGTGTAAGTGAAATACGGTGTATTCAGAGCTCCGTTTCAAGCTGCCTGTCTGCCGCTTAATCTGTCTTCTGGGGACGGTACTTTCGAGTCAGATCCGTGGGCGTGGCTTGTTGGTTTTGACTAAATCTTTGGTGTTTCAAGTCTTACGAAACCTTTACCCTAACCCTAACCCTAATCTGGGGACGGTACTTTCGAGTCAGATCCGTGGGCGTGGCTTGTTGGTTTTGACTAAATCTTTGGTGTTTCAAGTCTTACGAAACCTTTACCCTAACCCTAACCATCTAAACTGCCTATGATTGTTAAAATTGATGAAAAAACACGTTTGGGTGATGACGTCAGACTCGAAACACCAAGGATTTAGTGAGAGCCGTACAAGACACAAGCGACAGCAGCCCTCGGGGAACCGGAGAGTTGATTACGCCGTATAGGCTACATAAACACACACACATAGGCCTATGTTAGAAACAAGCTGGTATAGTGTTGCCATTCATGTCTGTGACATGAAAATAAACAAATGATGCGTTTTAAAACACAGCTGGCGCTGTGTGTGCGAGTCAACTCCATTCATGGTTGTCACAAATACTGTGATGATACAGCTGAAGTGGTCAGGTAAAACATCTTGTGTGATTTGACATACATCCTCTGTAGGTTAAAGTATCCATGATAATTTCGTGGGAAAATGAACGACTGTGCAACGCTCGGGAGCAAGAGTAAACTTTCCTCTGCATTTGTCAGCTGCTCCGCAGTTTGAGAGGCTTCGGACCCCGGGCGGGGTTTTCTGTGAAATTATACCAGTAAATGTAGATAAACTGTCTGGATTGCGTTTACATTACACTGAGATCCGATCACAATGCGTCCCCGACTACCTCTGGATCAGGACACGCTTGTCATCTGATCGGATGACATTCCGATCAGAAGCACGTTTACACTTGTCTTTTCAATGTGTATGTGGACAACATCCAGATACAGATCGCATGTTAATCCCAAATATAAACACACCCCATGACAGGTGCTTGGAAACTCTGTTTTGTATTCATTCATTTATTCATTCACAAGTAACCTTTAAGCTTCGGTTTGGTCATGAATGTGCTGCTTCTTCTACTCACTGAATGGAAAAAAAGGCCTGGGGCCCGTTTCAGAAAGGAGGTTTAGTGAAATCTCGGAGTATATTATTAACCCTGAAATGAGGGGAACTCTGGGTTTTCCGTTTCTGAATGTGAGGTATGTCAAACCCAAGTAAGCGGGGTAACTCAAGTCCGTTTCTAAAGGTATAGTAATAGTAACTTACTCTGTGAACCTAACCTGATCGGGAGCAGGTTTTCTTTGGTAAACCCAGAGTTTATTTCAATCTCCTCCCCCTTTTAAAGCGCAAGTGGTGTAACTCATTCATCCATTCATTCATTAATACAGTCATTCATGGCAAACATTTTGATGACACAGAGACCATCTCAGTGACTTATATGTCATATGTGCTTTTATAGAGGATTCATGAAAAGGCTGCATTAATTCATTGGAATATAATTTGATTTCAGGAGAGCAATTTAGGACCCGAGTGGAATTTTGTCATTTCCCTGTGCATTTTTATTAAAACTGTACAGTTTTTCTTACAGTGAATTAGATGTATCAAAATATATCTCATCCATCCTTACATCAATAACATCAGCCACCGTATGTGTATTACATCAGAGCATAATTTTCTATGGACGATGAGAAATGACTTAATAAAGTGCATGAATAAATTAATTAATAAACACAGACATACATGCAGAAATGAAGCGATAAAGGTAATTTTAAGTAATTTTGACGTGCAGCCATTCCAAGTGAAATCTGCTAAAAGATGCCATTGAGGATGATGGCTTTTTATAGTCGTGGTGCACACGCTTAACCCAGGGTAAGCCTACCCAGAGTAAATTGAACTAATTCAAATCAGCTGTTCTGAAACCAAAAACTCAAAGTTTCTAATTTCTAAGTAAACCAACTCTGAGTTCAAGGTTTAACCTAAAGTTAGTTGAACCTCCTTATTGAAACAGGTCCCTGGAGAGAGTGTTCGCGATCGTGTATTGGGCAGTGGTGGTATCCTCCGGCCGCACAGACACGTTCGGTCCATTCACAATCACGTTCTGATGGAAGGAAATTATTAGATGCTATCATCTCTACAAAACAGGGAATTACAAGTTGCCCGCATTGTAATCTGTCAAAATGACTGAAGGCCATCTGATTTTTCCATCACTGGTAAAAAATCTGCCAATGATGGAAATTTTCGGTTAATGCAAGCTTTGTACAAGACTTTTCAAAAAACAATCTGGTCAAGCTCAGTCACTTACAATTTAATCATTGTAAAAGTTATTCAGGTTCCTGGTAGCCACTGTCTTTCAGGCCATGAAGTGGGACTCCCGCATTATCTTCATTGTAAAGACCCCACAGGAGATAAACTTCCTTCACCAGCCGTGACAGGAGTGGCTGATGGACTTCTACTCAGACGTCATTGAATCTGTCCTGTGCACTTCAATTACTGTCGGGTTAGGCTGGCTACCAAATCAAGCAGGAGAGTCTGGACTGCTGCAAAGATAATTGGTCCTTCTCTGCCCATGCTTCATAACCTGTACACCTCTAGAGTAAGAAAGCAGGTATCCAAAATCAATTTTGGTTCCCATATAGCCACCAAGAACACTATCTCTTTGAATCCTTGCTCTCTGGCGCTTTAGACCATTACAACAGAGCATTTCTTTCTAGGCCATGCATCTCATGAACAAATTAAACTGCCTTACAAATCTCTCTATAGTGCACTATTACCACTTGGCAATGTAATCTAATTGTACCGCAGTGAATTAGATATATCAAAATATATCTCATCCATCCTTACATCAATAACATCAGCCACCGTACGTGTATTACATCAGAGCATAATTTTCTATGGACGATGAAAAATGACTTAATAAAGTGTATAAATAAAGTGCATGAATAAATAAATTAATAAACACAGACATACAAGCAGAAATGAAGCGATAAAGGTAATTTTAAGTAATTTTGACGTGCAGCCATTCCAACTGAAATCTGATAAGAGCCGGGTTAGAACCGGCGATCAGTCTAATCTTGTACGAGAGTCTGACACCCTACAAGTGTCCTATACACCATGACCTCTCATTCGCGTAACTAGACCACTCATGGCGAGTGAGAACATTTTTTTATTATTATTTCTGTTGTTTCGTTCATTTAAATACTAATTTGTTTGTTCATTGGTACATTTATCAATTTATTCATTTAAACTTACATCATTTTTAGGACTTCAGTAAATCCACTGTATGCAGAGTGGAAAGTGTGCCTCACTCTCAAGTGCTTTCTGCCGCCATGTTGCTATTTTTGGTGCCGTTGCCATGGTGAATCGTAATATCAAAGCTCCATTGATGATGGCTTTTTATAGTTGTGGTGCACGCGCTTAACCAGGGTAAGCCTACCCAGAGTATATTGAACTAACTCAAATCAGCTGTTCTGAAACCAAAAACTCAAAGTTTCTAATTTCTAAGTAAACCAACTCTGAGTTCAAGGTTTAACCTAAAGTTGGTTGAACCTCCTTATTGAAACAGGTCCCTGGAGAGACAGAGTGTTCGCGATCGTGTATTGGGCAGTGGTGGTATCCTCCGGCCGCTCACAGACACGTTCGGTCCATTCACAATCACGTTCTGATGGAAGGAAATGATTAGATGCTACCATCTCTACAAGACAGGGAATTACAAGTTGCCCGCATAGTAATCTGTCAAAATGACTGAAGGCCGTCTGATTTTTCCATCACTGTAAAAAAAAAATCTGCCAATGATGGAAATTTTCGGTTAATGCAAGCTCTGTACAAGACTTTTCAAAAAACAATCTGGTCAAGCTCAGTCACTTACAATTTAATAATTGTAAAAGTTATTCAGGTTCCTGGTAGCCACTGTCTTTCAGGCCATGAAGTGGGACTCCTGCATTATCTTCATTGTAAAGACCCCACAGGAGATATACTTCCTTCACCAGCCGTGACAGGAGTGGCTGATGGACTTCTACTCAGACGTCACTGAATCTGTCCTGTGCACTTCAATTACTGTCGGGTTAGGCTGGCTTAGAATTTTAAAGTTTTACTTAATTAATATTGCATATAGGAATTTACAGTCTGTTATATTTGACCTGTGCTTCTCTCTCCTTTATCTTAAATGTGTGCTCTCACTGAGCGTATGTGTGTGCGTGCGTGTCTGTGCGTGTGTGCGTGTCTGCATGTGTGTGTGTGTGTGAGTCTATGTCTATGTGTGTTAGTACGTGTGCATATTGCGTGTGTGGAGTGTTTTGTATTTGTGTGTCTGTCTTCTGTGTTTTCAACTTTTTCTTGTTTTTGCAGGTACAACTTTAATTGTTTTGCTTATAGTCAATATGTCTTATGTACAGCTGCTTTGTAACAATAAAAATTGTAAAAAGCGCTATATAAATAAAGTTGAGTTGAGTTGAGCTACCAAATCAAACAGGAGAGTCTGGACTGCTGCAAAGATAGTTGGTCCTTCTCTGCCTATGCTTCATAACCTGTACACCTCTAGAGCAGGGCTAGTCAACTGGCGGCCCACGGGCCAAATGCAGCCCACCAATCATCTTTTCCTGGCCCGCCTTAACATTTCAAATAAGGGGAGAGACTTTAAGAACGGTGTGCTTTAAATGCACGTCCTCCTGAGACACCACATCTTTAAATGTCCAAAACGCTGCTACATTCAAAACGAAAGTAATTCCCACAGCTCATAATGTTTTACGTCTTATAAAGCGATTTGATCGGTCAGTCCAAGAAACTTGATGTTATTTACAACGTTATAATCAGCAATGCATTGCACAGCCAGAGGCAATCGGTTTGCGCACGCAATAGGTCGCGTTCTAAAACGCGTTTTGTGCCCTTGAAAGTAGGCTAACTGTAGGAAGGGTACACCACGTGAACGGTTGTCTCAGATAAGGGGAAAACTGTGTTGTTTTTATTACTGCATTCATTATGTATAACGGCTATATTTACGAAAAACAGCTGTTAATCTCCCTCCAGAACTCGCACTATACAAAGGCTCTGCCCTATAAATGCGTGGGGCACATGAATGCGATCGGTATTCACCCGAAGATGTGATAATAGCGTTCAGTTTCTTGCACAGATCAATTGACTCGCTTTATAAGACGCTAATTTAACGTAAGAAGGGGCAGGGATTACTTGTGTTGAATGTACTTGCGTTTTTTACTTTTATTGATTTAACTTTAATTAATTCAACCAAATAACTTCAGAAATATCTTCTTGAAAAAACAATGCCACCCACATCTCGATGTACTGGAGGACTGTGGGTGAGTAAATTAGTAGCAATTTTTGGGTAAAGTAACGCAGTAAGGAATATAAAATACAATTAAAAAGACAATATCCCTTTTAATTTAATATCATGAAAAGGCACAAATACTGGATGCAATATTTGTGTGCATGTTTTAATCATGGCCTATAGTAACAGCAACAAAAACAGTATAAAAGGAACAAAACGCAATAAATAACAGAAGAACTGAGAATATGGTAAAAAACTGGCCTGCATCCTATTTATACTTTTGGAATCTGGCCCTCAAAGAAAAGTAGTTGAAGACCCCTGCTCTAGAGTAAGAAAGCAGGTATCCAAAATCAATTTTGGTTCCCATATAGCCTACCAAGAACACTATCTCTTTGAATCCTTGCTCTCTGGCACTTTAGACCATCACAACAGAGCATTTTTTTCTAGGCAATGCATCTCATGAACAAATTAAACTGCCTTACAAATCTCTCTATAGTGCACTATTACCACTTGGCAATATAATCTAATAGTACGGTGTCACCGGAATACGTGGCGGAAGAACCCAAATGCAGGCAGGCGTGAAGGGGTTAATAAAACAAGACTTTAATAATTCAAAACAAAACACCCACAATGGGGAAAAAACGGACACGGAAACAAAACAAGGACACAAACAAAAGACTTCCCACGATGGGGCAAAACTAGAAAAATAACAAAACAAACTCACGACACAACGTCCAGGGGCAGGGGCATGTGAATGTGAAGCCACATTTATAGAATTTACTTTCACAAAGTGTTCACAAAATCTTTGTAGTTTTGCCCACAAAAAATATATGATTGCTTTGGTTTGATTAGATTAGACCATTTTACATTGACACAATAGCATTGTGCTGTCTGTAACCCATGTTCTCCTGTAGAAATAAATGCACTCAGTTTGAATGTTAAACATTTTTGCATATGCCCATTTTCACCACATAAACATTATAAAAATTAAACAGCTTTGTGATTATGCATGCATTAAGTGTGAAACTGCATGTCATTTTTATGAAAATGTATTTGTTTATTGTTTAGCATACAGTACATGGTCTGAGGATAATGTCTGCCCCATGTTTCACCTCTGGATCTTAATTCCCTGCCTATCCTTTTCCAGACAATCTCTGTGTCTGTATCGGTCCTGACACTAAGCTGCATTGCCCAGGATCGCTGGTATGCTATCTGCCATCCACTGAAATTCAAGAGCACTGCCAAAAGAGCCCGCAAGAGTATCATCTTGATCTGGCTGGTTTCCTGTGTCATCATGATTCCTCAAGCTATAGTTATGGAATGCAGCAGTCTGCTCCCAGAGCTCACCAACAAAACCAGCCTATTCACTGCGTGTGATGAACAGTGGGGAGGTAGGAGATTTCTCCACAACTGCACCAGCTTCCAGTATGGCACAGTGGGGTTACTTTATGTTCTGCTCTAGAAAGGCTATTTATTATTGCTGTGTGAGCACAGATAGAAAGAAAGGTTGAAGAGCCGATCAACTGCAGTGGAAAAAAGTGTATAGTTATTCTTGGTATAGCTGCAAAAGTCTTCTCTCAAATCAAGCCCAGTGATCAAATACAAAACAACACAACGTGCAATAACAACTATTATTGGAGTATTAATAACAGTTATTGGAGTATTTTCACGCAAAACATGTGCTCATCACATTTGTTACAAACTTAAAAGCTGATTATTTCAACCACAAGCCTTATTTCCTGAAAAAAGGGGTTATTTCTCTGTCAAAAACATCTATTGCATGTATCGCACAGTTTTTCACACACAGCTTGTCTTCAAAAAGTAAGCCTTGGAATATACTGCAGCACAAAAAGAACTGTGGAGGTTTTTCAAAAATTCAGCACACAGTTATTTCTTGATTAACTATTTATTGAGGTTTTAGTAGAGAAAACTTACCTGCATTTTTTTAAACACAATGAATGATTCGTTTTTGAAAATGTAAAAAGGTTTCTATGAAGGTTAGGTTTAGTAGTAGGGTGAGGGTTAGAGGATGTACAGTCTGTGCAGTATAAATGCTTTTAAGTCTGTGGAACAGCAGGCCCGACTCCAGACATGAGATGAAAGGTGGCTGAGGTAACTATATATATATATATATATATATATTTGGCCCAGACTATAAATGAACTATTTAGCTTTTTGAATTATTCCTTTGTAACTTATGATTTGATGAAAACATAAAATGAGCTATTCACTATAATATTCACAGCATTAACTCTCTGCTCCTTTTAAAGAATTCTGTCACAAACTCATCCATGTCCAGTTCATGTTATTGCTTTTTCATGTACAAAAAAAAACTGTTTTTTCCTCTCGTGAAGCGTTATTCGGCGGAATGGTGTCAGAATAATTAGGCTAGGCTATTCATGTGTCATTTGCGGTTCGGGTGGGGCTCGGGAAATAATACGCGCGGGCGGAACGCTGATCCAGTAGCCGAGACTTTTGACTCACCTCGGCTGATGCGAAGCTGCTTTTACACGGTCCTGTGCTTATTTGTGTTCAAGCTCTGTCTGAAGAGATTTCTAATTGCAGCAAGCATTGTAGCCAATCGCGTGCAACTAATGGACAGCTATGACTCATTCTTATCACAATTTAAATAAACGTTTTAGCTCATGCTCCTGCTTTTCTGTATTGAGCTTTATTTAGCCTTGATGACACAGCTAGCGGCTTTGACTGTGGTCAGGCCAGCCTCCACTTTCAAAAATGACGGTCAAGCCAGCCCCCACGGTGGTTTTCTGTGCGCGCATATATGACAGATTGCGGTAGGAGCGCGGGAGGACAAATTTCAAAATAAAAGCGGTTTCGCACGCTATCATTTGCTAGTGTTTTTCCGGTTGCAAGTTATGTTGCTAGTGCAATGAGAGACGACGTCAAAGGGTTGCTATGCAGTTTCTATGGCTGCGTTTACATTTGGCATTATGCGATCTCGGTGATCCGAACAAGCGGATCGGATCTTCAGACAATCAGGACACAGCGCGATTACACTTGTCATCAAGTGGCTTCCACATCTTGATAATGTGATCGGATCTCTATAGTTTCCCGCCCATTATTTTAATAAGCCTGCAATTTAAAAATAGCCCCGGTGCGGGGAGATTTCACACAACACGTATAACGGGGAGGATGAGCATGTTACAGATTTGATACGCAGCCATGTTGAACTCGAGGCAGCGGTGGAAAGTAAACCATGGTTAAAACGATTAATGATCTTATGTGAAAGTATATAGAGGGCGTTTGTAAAATGACACAAGCTTTTGTACTTGAGCTGTGGCGGGTTTCAGTCGAGCGCGCAAGCCGAAGTTCCTATGATCAAAAGCGACCACTTACATCGTTCTCGTCAATTTGGGTTGGTTCGGCTGAAAGTGACAGCGCGTCGTTTCTTTGGTCTGCACCCTAAATATCGTGCTTACTGACATCAGCTATAAGCAACACTATGCAATCTTGTTTCTGTGTGTAAATGATATACACCATTCAGAGCTCCGTTTCAAGCTGCCCGTCTGCCGCTTAATCTGTCTTCCGGGGACGGTACTTTCGAGTCAGATCCGTGGGCGTGGCTTGTTGGTTTTGACTAAATCTTTGGTGTTTCAAGTCTTACGAAACCTTTACCCTAACCCACACCCTAACCCTAACCGTACTCTAACCATCTAAACTACATATGATTGTTAAAATTGATGAAAAAACACGTTAGGGTGATGACGTCAGACTCGAAACACCAAGGATTTAGTGAGAGCCGTACAAGACACAAGCGGCAGCAGCCCTCGGGGAACCGGAGAGTTGATTACGCCGTATAGGCTACATAAACACACACACATAGGCCTATGTTAGAAACAAGCTGGTATAGTGTTGCCATTCATGTCTGTGACATGAAAATAAACAAATGATGCGTTTTAAAACACAGCTGGCGCTGTGTGCGCGAGTCAACGCCATTCATGGCAGTCACAAATACTGTGATGATACAGCTGAAGTGGTCAGGTAAAACATCTTGTGTGATTTGACATAAATCATCTGTAGGTTAAAGTATTCATGATAATTTCGTGAGAAAATGAACGACTGTGCAACGCTCTGGAGCAATAGTAAACTTTCTGGCTGCATTTGTCAGCTGCTCCGCAGTCTGCTTCGGACAGACGAGAGAATAATGATACCGGGCGAGGTTTTCTCTGAAATTGTCCCGGTAAATGTAGATAAACTGTCTGGATTGCGTTTACATTACACTGAGATCCGATCACAATGCGTCCCCGACTAGGCTACCTCTGGATCAGGACACGCTGATCGGATGACATTCCGATCAGTAGCGCGTTTACACTTGTCTTTTCAATGTGTATGTGGACAACATCCAGATACAGATTGCATGTTAATGCCAAATATAAACGCACCCAATGATGTTCTGGGTGATTTCTAGGCCATTGATAAGGTATTTTGGTGGTTGTAAGAGTGTTGCTATGTAGTTTCAAAGATTTTCTGTGTGATTGCTCGGCTGTTGTTAAGGCATTCAGGTGGTTGTAAAAGTGTTGCTATGCAGTTTGTGTGGCATTCTCTGGGTGGTTGCTAGGCCGTTGCTAAGGCATTCTGGTGGTTGGTTTTGGCCTAGTGGGGCAGTTGTGGCCTAGTGGTTAGAGAGTCAGACTCGTAACCAAAAAGTCATGGCTGCCCTCTGCTCCAGGTGTGTGTGTTCACGACTTGCAGTGCGTGTTCACCACTCACAGGATGGGTTGAATGCAGAGGTCACATTTCGGTTATGGGTGACCATAACTGACTATGAAATAACTAAAAATAACTGACAAATAGGTAACTTTTAATACACAATAGCAGGACTGTCTGATGTGATGTTTTAAATACCCCCCAAATGTCCCATATAAGCAGTTTTTTATATATATGTTCAGACACATGTTTAAAGGAAACTACCTATTTCAAGAAAATAATTACACCTCAGAATCATAGTACACAATCTCAGATTGGCACTCAGACAATATCAGGACTGTCTGATGTGGTGTTTTTAAATAAAAGTCCCTTGAATGTCCTAAATACAGTGTGTTTTTATATGTTCAGATAGGTGTTAAAAGGAAACTACCTGTTTTGTGAAAGCGATTTCACCCCAGAATCTGTCATGGTTCTGCCCCACCTTGTCTTGCTTCTCTTGACCTAGTGGCAGAACCATGATAGAACCTCTTGTTTTATGTGGAGAGTTAAGGAGGGGCTTCTGTCATGGTTCTGCCCCACCTTGTCTTGCTTCTCTTGACCTAGTGGCAGAACCATGATAGAACCTCTTGTTTTATGTGGAGAGTGACGTTTTGTCCCTGTTGGTCTTCCACTCTCCGGTGTGGCGTCTCTGTTCCCGCCCTTTCGTCTCCTCGTTATTGTTTGTTAATTAGTTCATGCCCCGCACCTGCTTCCTCTTGATTTGTCCCCTTTATAAGGTCCCTGTGTTTTCTGTCCTGTGCTGAATCATTGTACTCTGTCGTGTTTCGTGTGGGTGAGTTCTTGTCCTGTTAAGTGTAGCCTAGTCTTTTGTTGTATGTAATAGATGTTATTTCTAGTTTAGTGTAGTAAGTCCTTGTTTTTGTTATATGTCATGTTTACAGTTTATTTTACCCCCACGTGGGTCTTTGTTTTGTATGTTTTGTTATTTATTAAAAGTCTAGTTTACCCCTTACCCTATCTGCACTTGGGTCCTCTGTCTGTGTATCCGTGTCTCTCATCCCCGATTCATGACAGAATGATTCAGTCCTTTTGGACCCAGCAGACAGAGGGGTCTCAGCGGGAGGGGTAGATGCCGCCGGACTCCCTTCCAGGGTTGAATCCGCCGGGCTCCAGTCCAGAGTCGGAACCGCCGGACTCCCTCCCAGGGTCGAGACTGCCGGAACCCCGTCCAGGATCGAGACCGCCGGGCTCCCTTCCAGGGTTGAGGTCGTCGGATTCCCCTCCAGGGTTGAGGCCGCCGGTGTCCTGTTCCCTCTGTAGATCCCTGCCGGCCTCCCAGCTGGTGCCCAGGCCTGTCGAGTCGACTGTTTGTGTGTGTTTGTCCTTGTTTGCTGCCCAGCTGCCAGAGAGTGCTGCCCAGCCGTCGGAGATGCTGCCCAGCTGCCAGAGAGTGCTGCCCAGCCGGCGCCATGTCCTGTCCAGCCGGCCATCCAGCCGGCGCCATGTCCTGTCCAGCCGGCCATCCAGCCGGCGCCATGTCCTGTCCAGCCGGCCATCCAGCGGGCGCCATGTCCTGTCCAGCCGGCCATCCAGCCGGCACCATGTCCTGTCCAGGCGGCCATCCAGCTGGCGCCATGTACTGTCCAGCCGGCCTTCCAGCTGGCGCCATGTACTGTCCAGCCAGCCATCCAGCTGGCGCCATGTACTGTTCAGCCGGCCATCCAGCTGGTGCCATGTACTGTCCAGCCGGCCATCCAGCCGGCGCCATGTGTTGTCCAGCCGGCGCCATGTACTGTCCAGCCGGCCTTCCAGCCGGCGCCATGTGCTGTC
The DNA here is from genome assembly GCF_024868665.1 of Triplophysa rosa. NCBI lineage: Eukaryota > Metazoa > Chordata > Actinopteri > Cypriniformes > Nemacheilidae > Triplophysa > Triplophysa rosa. The sequence continues at coordinate 3,954,643 of NC_079898.1, forward strand.
CAGCCGGCCTTCGTGCCGGCACCATGTCTTTGTTTGGATTTTTTTTTCCCTATGTATCACGTTTTTGGTCGTGTTTTGTATAATGTTTTTTTGTCACAGTCTGTCTAGTCTTGTTTGTTCCTTGAGGAGCATCAGGATGCTGCTCCTTAAGGAGGGGCTTCTGTCATGGTTCTGCCCCACCTTGTCTTGCTCCTCTTGACCTAGTGGCAGAACCATGATAGAACCTCTTGTTTTATGTGGCGAGTGACGTTTTGTCCCTGTTGGTCTTCCACTCTCCGGTGTGGCGTCTCTGTTCCTGCCCTTTCGTCTCCTCGTTATTGTTTGTTAATTAGTTTATGCCCCGCACCTGCTTCCTCTTGATTTGTCCCCTTTATAAGGTCCCTGTGTTTTCTGTCCTGTGCTGAATCATTGTACTCTATCCTGTTTCGTGTGGGTGAGTTTTTGTCCTATTAAGTGTAGCCTAGTCTTTTGTTGTATGTAATAGATGTTATTTCTAGTTTAGTGTAGTAAGTCCTTGTTATTGTTATATGTCATGTTTACAGTTTATTTTACCCCCACGTAGGTCTTTGTTTTGTTATTTATTAAAAGTCTAGTTTACCCCTTACCCTATCTGCACTTGGGTCCTCTGTCTGTGTATCCGTGTCTTTCATCCCCGATTCATGACAGAATCATAGTAGACCATCTCAGATTGTCGATCATACCATATCAGCACTGTCTGATGTGGTGTTTTTTAATAAAAGTCCCCTGAATATCCTATATACGCTGTTTTTCAATATGTTCAGATAGGTGTTAAAAGGAAACTACCTGTTTTGTGAAAATGATTTCGCCTCAGAATCATAGTATACCATCTCAGATTGTCCATCATACAATATCAGGACTGTCTGATGTGGTGTTTTTAAATAAAAGTCCCCTGAATATCCTATATACACTGTTTTTTCAATATGTTCAGATAGGTGTTAAAAGGAAATTACCTGTTTTGTGAAAATGATTTCACATCAGAATCATAGTATACCATCTCAGATTGTCCATCATACAATATCAGGACTGTCTGATGTGGTGTTTTTAAATAAAAGTCCCCTGAATATCCTAAATACAGTGTTTTTTTATATGTTCAGGTAGGTGTTAAAAGGAAACTACCTGTGTTGTGAAAATTATTTCACCTCATAATCATAGTACACCAACTTAGATTGTCCATCATACAATACCAGGACTGTCTGATGTGGTGTTTTTTAATAAAAGTCCCCTGAATATCCTAAATACAGCATTTATTTTTATGATTGGGAATCCCAAAAGCAGTACACACTTGACCCCAGAAGCCTTCTTTGTTTGAGTGATTATCATCAAATACTTTCTCCACAGTCTCATCAATTGAAATTTGTTTGGTTTTGTTCTATTAAAAAATCATGAGAAACAATCAAGTTACCATTTTCGTATTACAAATAAGTAAAAGACAATTGAGGGATAATAACTATTGATTTACTCACCCCAAATAGCCTGAAAGAGTGTATTCTGTACAAAATAATAAATGGGAAGATATTACAATAAGAACAAAAAAAACATACTTTATATACTCATCAACCATATTACAGAACAATTAAATTGTTATCCTAAATAAACTTTTACTATTGTTTGACAGGGTTGTAGTTAAATTCTGCAGGGCATTATTGGCCCTCCGTGGTCAAATATGAAGGACCCTAGTTTACATCATATTTAATTAATAAAAAATATGCATTTAAGCATGTGCCTTTACCAAAATCTACTTAAAAAATACTCCAACAATAAATATCTTTATCAGTATGTCTGTTCTCTGTGACTACGTAACTGCGCAAAAGAAAACTACAACTTACGAAAAACAAGTAATCGAAGCAAAGAAGAGCAAAACATTGCAAAATTATTATAAAACAGCAGTACGTCTGTCTAAATTTCTCAGATAAAACCTCAGTAAAACTTATATGCGTATTTAATTCGTCATAAATTTGGCTAGGTTTACGTCTTATGCAGGACATTATTACAATAATGACAAGCAAACATAATGTAATGCTATCATTTGAGTTATTAATAAATAAATAAAAACAAAAAAAAAGTTTTCTTAATCAAACGACGTGGTAAATTGTACAAGCTACTTAAGCCCTACTGAGGTGCCTGGTCGGAAATTGTAATGCATGTTCCTACTGTAACTTATATTGACTCGTAGAGAATTTTAGTTTACAGAGAATTTTAGTAATGCTAATATTTGTGCGCAATTGTCTGTTACCAGTGTCGTAAATAATATCGCTGTATAAGCTTTCCCGTGGGGCACACAAATTTGTTCACTAAGCTTATGGAACAGAAACGATGGAATGAATGTATAAACTTCATTTGGAAACTCTTCTGCAGGCAGGGGATGGGCGGGGCTGTGTGTACCGAGCCGAAAACAGAACTTACAGACTAACAGGCCAGTGGGGGTTCGGGTGGTTCGAACGACATTCCCCTCACTGTCAAATGTCTTTTCTGAATTTTTGTACCGAAAATGTGTCCTTTTAAATAACTGCCAATAATTAGGATCATGGGCATCGGAAGCACGAAGAATATGAGTGCAAAAACGACACTACTTAAGTGGCACAGTAAGACGTGTGACATGTTAGTTTTGACGCTATCAATCGTTCGAATCCACCTTTCGCCAAACTAACTGCTACATTTTCAGATATCATATCGTACAGGCATTTATTTTTCAACGTTTTTATTTTGTGCATGTTTTACGACGCATGATCTCACAGCATGCCATTGTCAACTTTAGTCATATAAAATAATTTCCCCCCAAATAAATTGTTCACAGTGGAAATGTCGAGTGGCTATTTTAACAGAGACCAGTGAGAAAGAGCTGTGCAAGTTAACCTGACTCCACAACTTCAAGAATTTTTCTATCGACAGACAGTTCGTTACAGCGCTCGTCTCCCATTCCGGACAGATTCTGCTTCGAGATCCGCTCGGAGCAATTATCATTTTGAAAAACCACTAGCCACAGTATCAAGTCCTATTTATAACATAATAAGTTTATAATTTATCAATTTATTATTTATTATATTTATTAAAGTTGAATGATTTATAGTTTTACAGACCTCACTAATTTTCAAACCCTGTCTACGACCATGAAACGGCTAACCTTAGGTAATACTAGAGTCATGTGCAGGGCCGGATTTAGGAGGATGGGGGCCCCTGGGCTTGAGTTGTTTTCGGGGCCCCCGTACTATTTAAAATCATATGGTTGTTAGCATTAGTAAATGTTTTGACCAACAATGACACTTGTTCATAGGTTTACACTAATGTTAACAAATGCAACGGTGTAAAGTGTTAAAAATATATTAGTATTCTATTGCAATTCCATCAGTAAAGCATATGACAGATGTATGAGTTTGAAATATACATTAAAATTGTATTCATATAATGAGATGAAACGTCTTATTATGGCTTAAATAGTTTCATAATAATGAGATTGGTCCATAGTTTTGTAAAGTCTAGTTAACTGAGGTTGTGCAGGGCAAATATGGCACCCCTCTGTTATAAATCGTTTTAAATCTTTTAATTACTTTATGACTAACATAACATCATTTTAATGTCAAATTCTTAAATGTAAATCTAAGAGACTGTTTAATGCAGCTCACAGGCCATGAATCCATGAATGGTATATCTGCAAGGTATCATCTTAATTTAGCATTTACATTTTGCCAGATATCTCAACTTCAGAAATGAAATAACTATCTAAACGCAGTTTGAAAAAGCACGAGCAGTTTGTCCCTTCACGCGTCCCGTAGTTCGGTTGTTTTTACTTTGTTTATTAGTTAGCAGAATGTTTTCATTTTTTATTTACATGGATGGATTTAACAGTGTTTGCATATTATTTACAAGAACAGTTTATGGTCACAGAACGGGAAATATTAGAAATAAACTCTATATTACCAGTTTTTATTCAGAGATGTCTGCAGAACACAACACTTTTCATAACACGTTTTTTGTAAAAGCAAAGAAAGTGTAACAACAACAACAGCTAGTAGACTCTACTGCATCTACCTGTGGATGAACCGATCTGTCGTGTTCAGTGAGCGGACACAGACTGTGAGGAGCGAGCGTCAAACGGATAACGCGGAGTGGAATCATATAGCGGTGTATTCAGAGACAGTTTTTCGCTGGGATGTGAATCCTCTCTACTCTACTTCGTCTACCAAAGGGCGCCAGCCTGTGAGGGCAAATGGGCAGCGGCTCAAGCCACAGAGCCACCCAGTGAACGCGTTCCGGCTCCCGTCGGTCCGCGAGTTTCAAAGGAGAAATAACTGAAATAAAACCGGAGGGCTGGCGGGAGATGGGTGTGAAAAACGGGAGTGTTGACAGGTATGCTCTGGATTCTCTGCCTAAAGATCAAGGTGTGGTGCCATGGGTGTAAAGAATCATTATTTTCTAAATGCTGTTCTTTCGCGTTCTTGTCTCTCAGTTTTTGGTTTTCTTTAAGCGCGGCACTGCGATTGCGCTTGTCAGCCATTAGAACAAGCGTCTTAACGAGCATGAGCAGACAGGTTTCAACTGAGGAAAACATGATGGATAGAATCCACAAATAACCAATCAGGAAACGCCAACATGACTGACGGAACGTTTAGCCAATTAAACGACATCATTCCTTACATAAGGCAGTGCTATTGAACCTTCGTAGGCCAATGCACAAAGTTTAAATGAAAATAACGATTCCAAAGTTTAAGAATGTACGATTCCAGAGTGAAAAACAGGGCAAGAAAAATCATCATTGACTCCACACACCCAGCACACAAACTCTTTGATCTGCTGCCCTCTGGCCGGCGCTTAGAGCACCAAACACCAGGACTTCCAGACACAGAAGCAGCTTCTTCCCCCAGGCAATCTCCCTCCTAAACAGATAACTGCTCCTTAAGAGCAATATTCCACTTCCACTACTCCTATAGTGTGCACTATAGTGCCTTATTATATCTACATCTTATGTATACATGTATATAACACTACCTCTACTTACTACAATTATCCATTTGCACAAGTGTACATACAATCTGTTAATATGTATATTCTACTATATACTACCCTGTACAATGTCTCTTATATGTTATTATCCCCCATTTTCTGTAAATAGTCTTTATTTTATATATGCACAATTTAGAATCTTTTAGACTGTAAATCGTATTATATTGTATTGTCATTGTGTTGAATGTCTGTACTAGAAGCTTCCAACACCAAAGAAAATTCCTTGTGTGTGCAAGCACACTTGGCAATAAAGCTCTTCTGATTCTGATTCTGAAAATGATTGGCATATAACTAAACAAATCAAATGAACGAGAGCAGGCGGGGCCCCTGAAGGGCGGGGCCCCTGGGCTGGTGCCCAGTCAAGGCCAATGGTAAGTCCGGCCTTGGTCATGTGTTATACTAGAATTCATGTGTTAAAACTGCCCAAGTTAACTACATGTTAGTGAATGTTTGTACGTTAATGTATTAATTAACACCTCAAAGTAAAACTTACCAATTAACAATTGGACAATTAATAAAGAACATGGAGTTCTTCTGAGTATTTGTAATGAGCAGCTGGATTTGTAGTGGTCCTCTGATTACACATTTTATCGTTTGTATGGAGAGTGGGGCATTCACATAAACAGTGTTAGAGTTAGAGCTTATAAGTATTTCATAAAAATCATAATAATAAATGTGGGGGAAACGACAAAAATGAAAAAGAACCACCCCTTCCACAAGGCCGGCTACGGCCCTGAACTTAAATGTTAGTTGTGTCTTAATCGAAAACAACTTGCACTGACATCTCTTACAATATATCAGTGTGATTGTTTTGTTTCAAGGTTTTATCATCAGCAAAATACGTTAAGTATCATAAGTAACAGACACAAAACTGGTTTATACACAAATAAGGATACTGTCTGTGTTGATGTTTTGTGATTAAAATTCCTGCTGTGTTATGTGCGTTGCATTTTACAACTTTATGTTTTTTAAGTTGTACTTAAATAACTTCATTTCACAATTATTACATTTGGAGATAGTTTTACTGGACAGAAGAGAAAACTAAAAAACATAAATGGTAAAAAAAAAAGGTTATGAGATGTGTAAAGATTTAATAGGTGAAAGGTAAAATATTTTAAGATTTATATAAGATTATTTATCAAAACATTGAATAGGGTCATTCAGCTGTCTTTCTTTTAGACAGATTACAAAAAAAAAAGTTACAGAAAACTCCTCTTCACTTTAGTCAACAAGAAAAAACATATTCCTATAATGCTAAGAAACGATGGTTGATAGGTGAAAAAAGCAGTGGATGCAGCATATAAGGCAATAAGCATCATGGGAAATGACTGAAGAATTTTGATGGTTTAATCTACACACCTCTTTAATTTATACAATTATTGCATATATTGCAAATATATGCATACAAAGAGTCATACATGAGACCAATTAAAGAAAAAAACAATCACACATTTTTCCTAAACATAAAAACATCCAAATTATGTGTTATTAGTAACTCCCTGAAATAAAAATGAAAAATAACTATTCGTGATCACTATTGTGATCAATGGGCTTTAATGTGTAAATCAGAAACATTTCTAAAACATAGTAATAAGATGTACATTCACATAGCCAGGGAAAGCCGTTATATTCTCATACTCAAGAGCAAAGAGTCAATGCCTAAACTGAGAACAAAAACAAGTGACAGATGCTAAAAAATTTTAGCATCTCATAGACATAAATCATATACACAGATCAGAATAATTACTGGACAGTAAAATAATTAGATCTTTGTCAAATCGAAGTCATTATTTTTAAATAATTTATATGTATAAGCACCACACAAAAGGATAAAATTGAAGTGAGGTGGAGTTGAGGAATCCATCCCCTCAACAATGAAAAAAAACACATTAAATGAAATTATGGAATTATTTTCTTGGAACATGAAGTTTCCCTTTAACAACTGAAAATGTAGAAGATAGCATGTATGAGACATTTTGAAGGCATTTAAATATAAAACCACATCATACAGTCCTGAAAATTAATGAGATGGTGTACTATGATTCTGGGATGAAATCACTTTCACAAAACAGGTAGTTTCCTTTTAACACCTATCTGAACATATAGAAAAAACACTGTATATAGGATATTCAAGGGACTTTTATTTAAAACACCACATCAGACAGTCCTGATATTGTATTATGGACAATCTGAGATGGTATACTATGATTCTGGGGTGAAATCACTTTCACAAAACAGGTAGTTTCCTTTTAACACCTATCTGAACATATAGAAAAAACAGTGTATATAGGATATTCAGGGGACTTTTATTTAAAAACACCACATCAGACAGTCCTGATATTGTATTATGGACAATCTGAGATGGTCTACTATGATTCTGGGGTGAAATCACTTTCACAAAACAGGTAGTTTCCTTTTAACACCTATCTGAACATATAGAAAAAACAGTGTATATAGGATATTCAGGGGACTTTTATTTAAAAACACCACATCAGACTGTCCTGATATTGTATGATGGACAATCTGAGATGGTGTACTATGATTCTGAGGTGAAATCACTTTCACAAAACAGGTAGTTTTTTTTTAAAACCTATCTGAACATATAGGAAAAAACAGTGTATATAGGATATTCAGGGGACTTTTATTTAAAAACACCACATCAGACTGTCCTGATATTGTACGATGGACAATCTGAGATGGTGTACTATGATTCTGAGGTGAAATCACTTTCACAAAACAGGTAGTTTTTTTTTAACACCTATCTGAACATATAGGAAAAAACAGTGTATATAGGATATTCAGGGGACTTTTATTTAAAAACACCACATCAGACTGTCCTGATATTGTACGATGGACAATCTGAGATGGTGTACTATGATTCTGAGGTGAAATCACTTTCACAAAACAGGTAGTTTTTTTTTAAAACCTATCTGAACATATAGGAAAAAACAGTGTATATAGGATATTCAGGGGACTTTTATTTAAAAACACCACATCAGACTGTCCTGATATTGTACGATGGACAATCTGAGATGGTGTACTATGATTCTGAGGTGAAATCACTTTCACAAAACAGGTAGTTTTTTTTTAAAACCTATCTGAACATATAGGAAAAAACAGTGTATATAGGATATTCAGGGGACTTTTATTTAAAAACACCACATCAGACTGTCCTGATATTGTACGATGGACAATCTGAGATGGTGTACTATGATTCTGAGGTGAAATCACTTTCACAAAACAGGTAGTTTCCTTTTTACGCCTATCTGAACATATAGAAGAAACAGTCTATGGACATTCATGGGACTTTTATCTAAAAACACCACATCAGACAGTCCTGATATTGTATGATGGACAATCTGAGATGGTATACTATGATTCTGACGTGAAGTCATTTTCACAAAACAGGTAGTTTCCTTTTAACACTTATCTGAACATATAAAAAACCACTCTATTTAGGACATTCAGGGGACTTTTATTTAAAAACACCACATCAGACAGTCCTGATATTGTCCGAGTGCCAATCTGAGATTGTGTACTATGATTCTGAGGTGTAATTTTTTTCTTGAAACAGGTAGTTTCCTTTAAACATGTGTCTGAACATATATAAAAAAACAGCTTATATGGGACATTTGGGGGGTATTTAAAACATCACATCAGACAGTCCTGATATTGTGTATTAAAAGTTACCTATTTGTCAGTTATTTTTAGTTATTTCATAGTCAGTTATACATATTAAATACTAGTGTAGGATCTGACAAATGTAATTGTTATAATTGAATTTTTATTTTCATTTTGCACTTAATGTTGCACATATGTTATTTAAAATGTATATTTAAATACACAATTGCATTGTCATTTTACATACTGCATTTTGCGTATTGCATTTCAAATTGAAAATGAAAAGGGCAGTCTCCGAAGAGACGCCACAAACCACTTTTGAGGCAGGTATAGCGCAGAAGAGAGGCGAGAGAGGCTTTTTAGAGCAGGCTCCATATTTAACCTCATGAGAGGGCATGCCCACCTGAGTTTGAATCGACCAATCAGAGTTGAGCAGGGAAGAGGTTCTTTGTCCACTCAACAGCTAATTTGCATCTTTATGACCTCCTGGCAACTTTACAAAATACCAGTCCAAATTATAGCATAATGAAAAGAAAATGTTCTATGGTCACACAATATATATATACAAGGAGGAATTGTAAAGAAAAACATTTATATATCAAATATGCTAAGGTTTGAATTGCATCAAGTCATGATTCATTCGGAGGTACGGATACAAACAAAGCCTGAATTAAACTTGCCTGTTTAACAATTACAGATTATTTAAAAATGGCAAGAGCGACAACATATAACCTAGATATTTAGATATATTTATAGAAAAGGACAGTTTAATCACACATGTTCCTATTTGTCAGAGAAGTTTCTATGGGTAGCCTCAGATGTTAAGCAGATGAGACAGAGAGACTTCTCACCTCTGCTTTGAAGCTTAAAAGTCGTAAATATCCCACAGAGAAACAAAAGGGGTTATCAACACTTTTGGTGAGAGCACCAACCTAAGTCCAGGGCCCCTGGATTTAGACCTGACTCTGTCCTGGTTTCTTGCACATCAAAACATCAACATCAAAAGACCAAAAGAGAGTGGAGGGGGTTTATGGCGCTTCTTTTAATGACTCCGACCATTTGGCTCATGCTAAATTCTCTACATTGAGTTGAAATGACTTTTTCCAGATCTTTAGATATGAAAGGTAGATTCGATATAGGCCTGTAGTTCCCTAGTTCTCTAGGGTCGAGTTGGGGTTTTTTGACAAGGGGCCTTATAACAGCCACCTTATATGCTTTAGGCATGTCCTAATGTCAGAGATGAGTTAATAATACTAAGAAAAGAATCAAACATTTATTATGCTTTGCTGCATATTCCAATGAAAATATTAAATCTGTCTGCATTCATTGTTGCCCTGCTGAGCAAAAAGACATCTTGACAGCTGAAAGGACTTCAAAGGCAGAAGGTCTTTAGCGGCACCCTGAGAACCGTGGTCTGTCCCCCCGATGAGTCTTTACAATGGCCCCCAATGAGTCAGTTATTCCACAAAAAAGGTGGTGTTTATCTTGAGAGATAAAATAACATGAAATCACCTTTTTTCCAATTATAACCCTATCCCAAGCTGCTCTGAGCAGGACTGAAATCAGCAATTGGACCGGCATGGGAGTCAGGTGCTCAATCATGATGTCGGCTACTCATTCATGGTGCTAATGTTTCATTCCACTACTGGTCCGATGGCTGTGGACGTAAGGCATTGTTCAAAAACCACCCTGAAATTGGCTAAGACTTGTGACATGGCACATATCCTGCTGGCAATAATGTACCTATTAAAAGATGGGTATGTGCAATTGACATGGGTTGCGTTTCCCGAAACCTTCTTAATGCTACGTCGTTCTGAAGTTATACCTTAAGCTGTACCTTATCGTTAATACGTGTTTCCCGAAACCTTCTTAGTTAAGTATACCTTCTGTAAGTCATACTTTCGTAAAGTTGGTCTGGACCGCTCTTAGCTATACCTTGTCGCCTTTGATGGTTCATACCGCTATGCAAAAAACTTTTCTACATCGCAGTTTAATTTCACATATAAAATTTTATATAATAATTTAATATAAATTATATTTAGTATTAAATTTACATTTTTACTTTAACGTAGTTTTAATTTTACAAATAAAATACTCGGGTTTAATACACTCAGTGTAGGCTATTGAAGTGTTTTTATGAATAAAATTGTTATATACTGATGGTTGTTAGCGTTTTTAATTACATACTATTATCCCAAGGCACATCAGCTGGCAAACCATTTGACAGGAAAGGCATATAGTCTATATAAAGGGAATGAATGTTATGGGGAGTTTGGTCAAACTATGGCAGCGAGGCAGCGAGACAGCGAATAGTTGTCTTAAATCAAAGACGGCGCCGTCCGCGGAGCCAGTTAGTGTATTTGCACAATTTCATTAGAGAACATTTTAGTCCCCTGGCAACCATGTCAGAAAAGAAAATACTACACAAATTTATCCTGCCACGAGAGCAAATTCTGCAGCTCTTGTATCTTGTTGGCCCAACTTTGTCGAGTCAAACTCGACGGAGCTACCCCTCAGCCCTTAAATCAGCTGCTGCATGGCGGCTCTTCGTTTTTATGCTGTGGGGAGTTTTCTGGAGGTGTTTGGGGATGAATATGGGCTGAGAAAGACCTCGGTGTGGCGGTGCGTTCACTCAGTGACAAACATCCTGCTCCATCATGCCACCAATTACATACATATGCCTTTCGCCAGGCACGACGTGATAGAGGCACGTCAAGGCTTCCATGCCATTGCGGGTGTCCCACGAGTGATTGGCATTCTGGATAGGACACCTATCCCTATACACAAATGAGTGATTTACACCAATAATGTGAATCAACACAGATCGTGGAGAACATTAACACACGATGGCAAACTATGAGAATATAAATTACCCTTTCAAAAACAAGTGAAGCCAAACAGCCAGTTAATGTTGCTGGTTAACGCAGAAAACGTTTGGCCGTGAGGGTGCGGGATCAGACACTTGCAAAATTATAAATACATACATACACACAGACATATTTCTTTCTTTATTTATAGTCCTTTATTTATTATATACTATTTCAGTGAAAAGCATTTCTTTATAATAAACACTGCTTTCTCAATACTTTACCAACTCTATAACGCAAGGTAGAGCGAACAACCGATTCTCGAGGCATCGATATCAACCTATTCAGCACCACCGCCATGGACAGCACCTGCTAACGTTGCACTTAAGAAGGTTTACCTTAAGTAACCTCAAAAGGTATAGTTCGGGGAACATGCCTGGAAAAGGTATAACTTGAGTTAAGGTGTACCTTTAGAGTCTATGTAAGTAGTATATATGTGGGACATTGTGTCAAAATGATTGATGGTGACCTTTGCGGGGGGGGGGATGGGTGGTTGAATTACTTCCGGACCACCCACGTAGTGAGGGACTGCCCACATCGCGTTGACCTTTTGACCGTATCCGCCCACGTTGTGAGGGACCGCCCATGTCGCGTTGACCTTTTGACCGTATCCTCTCATATTGTAGGGACAGCCCATTTGGCTCCCTTTTCCGGGGATCATGTTTGGACACGTTTTTATGAGGTTTTGACATGTATCTTATGCATGAATAAATAAATATGGGTTTTAAAGGAAATTTTGAATAAATAAAGCAATGATTAAAAAATAAAGCAGCGAATAAATAAGTGATTAAATAAATAAAGAATTGGTTAAATAAATGAATGAAGAGCGGTTACCTTCCAGCGTTCATGTTTTTGAAAAATGAAAAAACAGTATCCATTCTTCAAACTGAGTCTACAACACTGTATAATTAAAGCACATGCCAACATGTTTTTCCTAACTGCATGGAGCGGTGTCTTTAAATGGTGTCCATGATGTTGTCCCTATCCTGACTGTTTTCCTTCTGTCTGAGAAGATGCCAGTGCGTCCACCAACTAAGGGTGAAAAAAACATCTTTATTGCTAGTGTTCATAGCATCACAGCCTTAAAACTCAAAGCAGATTCTGATTGAACAGCAAGAATCCTTAAATTGAATGTACGTCATGTTAATTTCATAAAATAAGTCTGCATAAGGTTTTCAAAATAAAAATTTTACATAAAAAAGATGAAGTGATTCTATCAACGGTATGCCTTTTAACATCATTGTTTATATTATTCTAAACTGATATTCTTTAAAACATTTAGAATAGTCAAATCTCACACATCCTGTTATTAAGAGTTGTCTTTGCAACTGTTTTAGTTTAAAGAGCTTTCTGTGGCAACCCCTAGACACTATTCGCAGATTTACTAGAGAGACTGACATATATAGCAGACTCTGGGTTCTTGTTACGGTTCAGGGTAGACGAAGGTAATCCACAGTGAGAATATATTTAATTAAAGCACTCGATACACATAAACAGAACTCCAAGAAGACAGTTAACACACAGTAGACAAGACAAATGAAAAAGGCAGTGGCTAAATAGTGTCCAAGTGATGACAATAACAACTAACAGGTGCGAGTAAAACAAACGAGGTACAGGTAAGGGATCGTGGCAAAATTAAATCCAATGGCAAAACCGGAGAAAACTAAATAGGGAAACAGATGTAAATGTGACATAACGCCTGAGATCCCACCCCCCCCCATAACCACAGAGGGGGGATCTCAGGGGGTGGACGCGGGGTTGACCAAGGGAAGAACGCAGGAGGTAGTCCATAGGGCTGGGGAGGTGTCCAGAGCAGCTTCAGCAGGAGGATGTTCCAGATGCCAGCCAGGAGGAGGTCCCAGGGTGGCTTCGAGGGAGGGAGGAGCCATGGTGGAGAGGAGTCCAGGGGGTGGCTACACCGGAGGAGTCCAGGGTTTAGCCACGCAGACGGAGAGCCCAGGTGACACCAAAGGTCTGAAGGTCCGAGGCGAAGCCGATAGCTCAGGCGACCAAGGCGAATCAGAATCAGAATCAGAAGAGCTTTATTGCCAAGGCATGGCCAAGGCAGACCATAGCGGAGCCAGTGCGACTGAGTACTGAGGAGCCGAGGGGAAGGAGGAGCCTGACAATGCAGAAGGGGTGGAGAGATGAGGCGTAGCCAGAGGAACGGAGCCCAGAGGCGGCGGATGGTCGACGACTGACCAAGGCGGAGCCTAGAGGGACCCTGGTGAAGCCAGAGGGATGCCGGGACACGGTGGAGATGAGGAAGCTATGAGCAGAGGTGTAGACGCTGGGTCGAAGGACGCTGAGGGTGGAGACATGGAGGAGTCCAGTTCAGGGGTTACCAGGCCCAGGGTTGACTCACATGCTGACAAAGGCAGAGGAGGCAGAAGAGGCAAAGGGAGGGAGGGAGGGCGGGAGCTTGGGGACTGACGAAGGAGAGTTGGCTGCTGAGGGAGGGCTGGGCAGGACCAGCGGGGACGTGGAAGCGCTGAGCAGGACCAGCGGGGATGTGGAAGCACTGGGCGGGACCAGCGGGGATGGCAGCAGCCAATAGTCAATGTCATTGGTCCAGTCTAAAAGTTCAGAGGCCGTTTTAGCTCACCCTCAGTGGCGGGAGTATGGGCGGGGATTCCCTTGAGGCCCTCAAAGTCCACCAGGACTCCCACGGTGACAGACGATGTTGCCAGCTCACCCACTTGGTCAGACACGTCTCGGGGCTCATGCTCCAGGGCGAACTCAGGCTCAGTCGTGGGGTCACATACTGGCTTCGGTGTCGCGGTGGGCTTAGGCTCTCCGTCCGCAGTGAAGTCTGGTGAGGTCTCCGTGCTGGAGGATGGTGGCTGGATGGCCTCTGGTTCAGAGCGCCCACGCCTTTTCCCACGGCAAGGAGTTATTGTAGTTTATGTTTATTGCTATAACAAACTATAAAAATATTATGTATAGATTTTATTAAAAAAAAAAAAAAAAAACCTATGTGTTTCCGCCTAAAAATGTCAAAAGGTCAAAGTCAATAGACCTTTCTCAGACCTTTCGCCTTTGCCCTGCCGTGCTTTTCCGAGAGAATGGACAATAAAAGGAATAGGATCCCTGTGACTACACAGGGATCCAGAATTAGAAAAAACTTTCCGAAACAAGTTAGAGTGCTGGTGGAGTGTATCAAGTAACAATGTCATACGTCCAACTCGTTTTTTATCAAGTTGATCATGTTAAGCATGAGAAGCCAGCGTGTTTAACAGTGTAAAGAAGTCAGAATGCATGACATAGCATGATAGCTCCGCTTTAAGCATTAGTCTACATTTCAATTGCTAGCCAGTAAATGTAGGCCAGCTTCTTCATTTTCAAACATAATTTACAGACAGCGACAACATCGACATGTCTTTCGATTTCATTATTTTTTAGTTTTCATTTTAATATATTTATGTTTGTTTACTTTTTTACTTCTCAGTTGTAATTAGTTTAACATAGTTATTTTATTTCGTACAAAACAGTCTTGCAATATAAACTTTTGACCTGTCATTGTTTTGAGTTTATGTTCAATCGTCATGTATCGTTGTCTAATTTTTCGCACGAGATCTCGTTGTTATTAGTTTGTTTGTGGCCATGTTCTTGGGTTCTTGTATGTTTGCTTTGATTTAATAAAAAACAGATTTTACATCCAAAATCTACTTCTTATTTTTCCCATTCTATTACATATCTATTCTTTTTGCTATTTGTGTATGTGATATTTATTCTTGTACATTGTCACCAGTTTTTCACAAAATGTGTATTCAGGCCCTGTGAGTTGAATATAAGGCTGATAAGGTGTAGTTTACAGTATACGTGTATTTTTACTAAACACAGCATTTAGGTTAGTTTTTCCTTGAAAAAGAAAATGAAGTTGATCTGGCAAAAAACCTGTCGTACATAAACATTTAAAAGTCTTACTATTATTTGCTATTACTATTGCTATTACTATTGATGTTATTTGCTTGCATTATAAAACTGCTACATGTAATTAGGTTACAGGAATTATGTCATACTTTTTCCATGAAAGTATGAATATTAATTGTTCTGTATTATTAGTATGCATGAGCTATTTTTGTGAAACATTATATTGGCATATCAAAAAGATACATTTTAAATTTAAACTTTATGATTCAAACATAATGTGTCTCCAACAACTCAATCAGAACATTGGAAATATCAACACAAAACTCCTCTAAAACTAGACACAATGCTTTGTGTGTGTGCTACTAGTTAATATTAGCATGAGTCGTTGTCACTGACTGTTTATTGTCAGGAGCTGGCCTAGAAGTCGGGTCTCCAGTGTAGTAGCTGGGTGATCTGCCGCTAGGCCACAGAAGGTTGAATAGGACCCAAACGAAACACTCCAGACAGTTCTCCAGGCAAAGTGGTTTTATTTAAACAACAACAACAAAAAAAAAACCTTTCGTGAAAGAATAATCCAACAAAGGTTCTTCTCGGACTGAGGTATATAAAAAGAAATAACTCCACAAGGGGAGAAAACTATGCTAGAAAACATAAATGATAACATAAACAATGACTAGGTTCTCATACCCGAAGATGGAGGGAAGCACTGAGGGTAAACGTCAGGCTGGCCGTCAAGACCCAATAACTGAGTGAATAGCAGGGAAAACAAACAACTTAAATACCCTAGAGATAACAAGGTACAGGTGATATAGATATAACTAATGAGAACAGCAGAGGGAAACCGCTGGCCTCTAGAGGCCTGGAGAGTAAGTGCAGGAGTAGGAACGCTGACAGAACCCCCTCCTCTAGGAACGGCTCCTGCAGTTCCTTCCAGAACTTCCTGGCCTTCGGGAGCGAAATTCTCGGATCAAATTAGGGTCCAGGATGTCTTTGGCTGGAAGCCAGGAGCGTTCCTCCGGCCTGTAGCCTTCCCAGTCCACCAGATACTGTATGGAGTTCTGGACCCTTCGGGAGTCCAGTATCCGGCGAACCGTGTAGGCTGGCTGACCGTTGATGATCCTGGGAGGAGGAGGAGGTCTGCGTGGGGGGGCAAAGGGAGAAGACAAGACAGGTTTTAGTAGTGAAACATGAAAAGTAGGGTTAATTCTAAGGGAACGAGGGAGAAACAAACGAAATGAAACTGGGTTAACTTTCCTGGCTATGCGAAAAGGGCCGATGTATTTCTGGGAAAGCTTTTTGGACTCGACTCGGAGGGGCAGATTCTTGGTAGCTAACCAGACTCTTTGGCCGGGTCGGAAGTGAGGGGGCCTCCGGCGGTGGCGATAAGCCTGATTACGATACCTCTGGGAGGTCCGAAGGAGGGTATGCCTGGTCTTCCTCCAGGTTTGCCGACAGCGCTGGATGAAGCGCTGGGCAGATGGAACGCTAACTTGTGCCTCTTCCTCGGGGAATAATGGAGGGGCGTACCCAAACTGGCATTCGAAGGGAGACAGTCCAGTAGCCGAGGACTGGAGGGTGTTGTGAGCATATTCGGCCCAAATGATATAGGTGGCCCAAGTAGTGGGATTATTGGCAGCCATGCATCGCAGGGTGGTTTCCAAATCCTGATTTATCCGCTCCGTCTGACCATTGGATTCTGGATGAAATCCAGACGATAAACTGGCCGTAGCCCCGATGAGTCTGCAGAAAGCTCCCCAGAACCGGGATGAGAATTGGGTACCTCGGTCCGAGATGATGTCCCGGGGAATTCCAAATATCCTGAATACATGGTTCATGAGGAGCTCGGCTGTCTCCTTTGCTGAAGGTAGCTTGGGCAGAGGGATGAACCGGGCAGCCTTAGAGAACCGATCCACAACCACTAAAATAACTGTGTTATCCTGGGATGGTGGGAGCCCCGTAACGAAGTCCAGTGAAAGGTGCGACCACGGCCGGTGGGGAACAGGTAATGGATGAAGTAACCCTTGAGGTCGCTGACGTGTAGACTTTCCTTGGTTGCACGCCAGGCAAGCCTCCACATACACCTTCACGTCCTTCTTTATGGAGGGCCACCAAAAGCGCCTCTGGAGGAAGTCGAGTGTTCGAGCACTTCCTGGATGGCAAGTCAAGGGGGAATCATGACCCCACTGCAAGACCCGGGCCCGGACAGATTGAGGGACATACAGGCTTCCCGGAGGACCACCACTCGGATCGGGCTCACGGGCAAGGGCCCCTCGCACCACCTTTTCCAGGTCCCACTGAATGGGTGCCACAATCCTAGACCTCGGAACAATCGAGGCCAAAGGCTTCTCTAGAGTTTCAGGAGAGAAGGCTCGGGACAAGGCATCTGGCTTGACATTTTTGGTGCCAGGCCTGTAAGACAGGATAAACCGGAAACGATTAAAAAACAGGGACCATCGAGCCTGTCGAGGATTTAATCGTTTAGCCTGCTGGAGATATTCCAGATTCTTGTGGTCCGTGAGAACCTGGAAAGGGTGCTGAGCTCCCTCAAGCCAGTGGCGCCACTCCTCCAAGGCCAGTTTTACCGCAAGCAACTCTCGATCCCCCACGTGGTAGTTGCGCTCGGCATCCGACAGACGGCGGGACATGAAGGCGCAAGGGTGTAACTTTCCATCCTGACCTCTCTGTGACAGAATGGCCCCTACACCCACTTCTGAGGCGTCCACTTCCACCACGAAAGGTCTTTCAGGGTCAGGAATAAGAAGGATGGGAGCAGAAGTGAAGTGGCACTTGAGATCCTCGAAGGCCCTTGCTGCTTCTGGACCCCAGTGAATCTTGGTTCCTCCTCCCTTGGTAAGAGCCGTCAAGGGGGCAGCCACGGTACTGAAATTCTTAATGAACCTCCTATAGAAGTTTGCGAAGCCAATGACCCGTTGAACCTCTTTAACAGTAGTGGGTATGGGCCAGTTGCGGACTGCCTCGACCTTCTTAGGATCCATCTCCAGGTGACCAGGGGTGATGATGAAGCCAAGAAACTGGACCTGGGTGACATGAAACTCACACTTCTCTGACTTAACATAGAGATGGTTGTCGAGGAGTCTCTGGAGAACTCTGCTAACGTGCCCCTTATGATCCTCCAATGACCTCGAGAAAATAAGGATATCGTCAAGGTATACAAAGACGAATAGATTAAGCATGTCCCGGAGAACGTCGTTTATCAGTGCTTGGAAGACGGCAGGGGCATTGGTGAGCCCGAACGGCATCACCCGGTATTCATAGTGGCCTGTGTGGGTGTTGAATGCAGTCTTCCATTCGTCCCCTTGTCGGATCCGCACGAGATGGTAGGCATTGCGGAGATCCAGCTTAGTAAAGATAGAAGCCTCTTGAAGCAGCTCGAAAGCTGTGGCCATGAGAGGAAGGGGATATCGATTCCGAACCGTGATCTTATTGAGTCCCCGGTAATCAATACAAGGTCTAAGACCCCCATCTCTCTTCTCCACAAAGAAGAAACCCGCCCCAGCCGGAGAAGTAGAGGCACGGATGAGACCGGCTGCCAGGGACTCCTTAATGTAGGCTTCCATAGCCAAGCGCTCAGGGGGAGACAAAGAGAAGATCCGACCCCTGGGAGGGCATGAACCAGGGAGAAGGTCAATAGCACAGTCATATGTGCGGTGCGGTGGTAAGGAGGTTGCCCGGGTTTTGCTGAATACTGTTTTGAACCGATGATAGACACTGGGAACTCGAGACAAGTCGACAGACTCCTGGGACTCTAAACTAGGGACTGAGGCACTCTGACGTAGGCAGGTTACTTCGCAAGAGGAACCCCAGCTAAGAATGGTGCCAGTGGGCCAGTCAATCTGGGGATTATGTGTGCACAGCCAAGGGTAACCCAGGATAATAGGGTATTCGGGGGAGTCAATAAGAAAGAAGGTCTCCTCCTGCTGATGTTGTAGGACAGTGAGTCGCAGGGAATGAGTGACCTCTGTTACTTTACCCGGTTCCAGAGGTCTGCCGTCCAAGGCTGTGACTGAATGGGGGTGGGAAAGGATTTGGATGGGCACCTTGGTCTTCTTAGCCCAGGACAGATCCAGGAAGTTACCTGCGGCTCCAGAATCGATCATAGCCTGGACCAAATGCTGGTGCCCCTCCCAGGAAAGTGTGGTAGGAACAGCTAGTACAGCGTTAGTAGGAGGAGCTCTAATTTTCCCCATCACAACCCTCCTATAGTTGGGTGGGGACCGATGTTTCCCGATAGCTCAGCACAAGTGGAGCGGAAGTGGCCAGAAGCACCGCAATAGAGGCAACGACGCTCCCTCATGCGTCGATCTCTCTCGGTGGGAGAAAGTCTAGAGCGACCCAACTGCATGTCCTCCGGGGAATCATTGGATGGAGGGACACAACCCTGAGAAACAGCCCTGCTCAGGAATCCTTGGGACAGAGAATCCTTGTGCCAATCGGCCTTCCGCTCTCTCAGACGATTGTCCAGGCGGATGGCCAAAGCTATTAGGGACTCAAGATCCTTAGCTGGTTCTCGGGTGGTTAACTCATCTTGAAGAGGCTCAGTCAACCCTCTCTGGAAGCAGGCCCGCAGCGCCTCATCGTTCCATCCGCTCCTTGCGGCTATGGTCCGAAACTCGATAGCAAAATCTGCCGTACTGCGGGAACCTTGACGGAGAGAGAACAGGCGCTTGGAAGCTTCCTGACCGCTGACTGGATGATCAAACACTCGCTTAAACTCTTCCTCAAAAGCCGTGTAGGACTCACAACAGGAATCCTTAGTCTGCCACACTGCAGAGGCCCAGGAGAGTGCCTTGTCCGAGAGAAGGGTGATTATGTAAGCAATCTTGGAGCGGTCCGTGGGAAAACTTGAGGGTTGGAGCTCGAACGTAAGGGAGCACTGAGTGAGGAATCCTTGGCAGGAATTGGGATCTCCAGCAAAGGGCTTGGGTGGTGGTAGTCGAGGTTCAGCTACTGGAGCGGGCCTGTGGCCACTCGGGAGAGGCATGGAGGCTGGTGAGGTACTGGGGTGGCGTTCGGAGAGTTGACGAATAGAGCTCACTACCTCAGAGAGGACCTGAGAGTGTTTGGTCATTAATTCTTCTTGTCGGCTGAGAATGGCTTCGTGGAGCTTGAAAGAAGTCTCATGTTGAGTGATCACCGCCAACAGATCCTTGGAACTGAGTGTCTCTGGGTCCATGTTGGGGACTCTGTTATTCTGTCAGGAGCTGGCCTAGAACTCGGGTCTCCGGTGTAGTAGCTGGGTGATCTGCCGCTAGGCCACAGAAGGTTGAATAGGACCCAAACGAAATTAACATCAAACACTAGCAATCCTTTATCTTTTCTGAAAACACATGAAATAACATTTAAAATATAAAATAGGTTTACGCTTACAATGCTGTCATGCATTAAGTAAAAATGATTCACATTAACTTGTGTAAATGTAAGTTAGCACAATTTGTTGAAAAAAAGTGTACACTACTTTATCTGTTTAATTAGTATGTTCATTTAAGTTTACCGTTTAGCTTCATATTTGTAAAAAAAGTTATAGCTTTATTAAGTTTTATAAAAGATGTGTAATTATAAAGGTAAATTCCTCAGACTCAAGTTAGACTCCTACACTCTCTCTTATCATATAGGGCTAAATCGGCACCTTCACATAAAAGTATTTCCAAGTAAGTAGAGTATAAATTTTAAATGATATTTGAAAGTTTCTTTGAAATAATCCAATCATTTTTTTTTAGTGGTAAGTTGTTGGTAGTAAATAATTAACATTACCAATACCATTATATACTTATCATGCACTAGTGCAGTGGTTCTCAACCTTTTTGGGGCCAGCGCCCCCTATCCATTTTCCAGGTCCCTTACCGCCCCCCAGTGGGCATTCAGAGAATGTCGGGGATTTTTGAAAGGAGGCGTTCAGGTGTTCTTTGAGGGCGTTCGCAAGTTTGCACCAAATATCCAGGCAAGACAAGATTAAACATTTACCTGCAAAAGATTAAGATCTGCATCAGGAGCAGCTAGGGCGCAAACTGTGGTTTTAGTGTAGATGTGAATGTTTTTGACCACACACGCACACTTGGGTGTGACTTGCCCCCAAAATCCTGCCTCTTCACCCTGGAAACAGCTCTTCGCGGCAGCCGCGTGGGCTTTAACCAATTATTTAAAAACATATCAATAAGTTCTTATTCTCCCTGAGCGAGCACCACATTGACTGTACAAAAAGTTTGGACCGCTAAAAGAAAATGCGACAGCTGAGTCCTCGTCACATCACGTGGGGAAACAAAAACACTTCAAACAGTCCACAGAAAAGGCCACAGAGAGTCGAAGAAATTAATATTTATTTTTTGGTAGAACACGAATAAAGGCAACTATTAGCTGTTCTGAAACGTTCTGAAATCCAAACAGTGATTACAGCGAGTGCGAACACAAAATGGCATTCTCTATTCTTGTACGCAGTTCTGTCGTGATTCTACCTCATCATGTCATGTCTATCTTGGTTATGGGACAGAATCACAGCAGGATCCCTTGTTATGTGTGGAGAGAGTCTTTTTGACCCTTTCGGTCTTCGATACTCTCTCCGGTCTTTGTCTGTGTTCCCGCCCTTTTGTATCCCTCGTTATTGCTTGTTGATTAGTTCATGTCTCACACCTGTTCCCTCTTGATTTCCTCCCCTTTATATAGTCCTCATGTTTCATAGTCCTGTGCTCTGTCATTGTATCTGTACTATGTTCGGTCC
The DNA here is from genome assembly GCF_024868665.1 of Triplophysa rosa. Classification (NCBI taxonomy): domain Eukaryota; kingdom Metazoa; phylum Chordata; class Actinopteri; order Cypriniformes; family Nemacheilidae; genus Triplophysa; species Triplophysa rosa. Next base: position 3,976,756 of record NC_079898.1, read on the forward strand.
GTGTTCTGTATGTTTCCAGTTGCCTTGTGTTCAGTGTGCCACCCGTGCATTCTGCCGTTTGTGCCTCAGTGCCAGTTTTGCTGTTCCGTGTTTAGTCCAGTAAGTGTTGAGTTTAGTTCATGTCTAGTGTTTAGTTAGTTTTTGCTCTGTGCTAGTGTTTATCCTTGTTCCTGTTTTTACCCCATTGTGGGTCTTTGTTTTGTGTTTATTGTTTAAATAAAGTATTTTTGTTTAACCCCTTAATTCACTGCCTGCCTGCGCTTGGGTTCTTCCACCACCACGATTCGTGACACAGTTCGTCCTGTATAGGCTACATTCAGGTTAGAGAGGTGGATAAATATGCTGCTTGTAATGTATGTGTTTGGACAAGCATTGCACCGATTTATGTTCTGCTGTGTTCGACAACCTCATGTAGGATGTTGGAAGGCTTAATTTTCCCAGAGCAATGTGAGCAAGTTTTTAAAAGTAATGTGATATAGAACTTTACCACTAACATAGTCATCCGTGAACAGAAAATGTGCATTTGACATCTTGAGTTGCGCAGACCGATCGGCATTCAGAGAGAGAGAAATTGAAGATCAAACTGCTCCATAAGCTTTTGAATCATTCTTTGAATCAACATATGGCAATAGATATGCGCAGTGCGGCAAACACACCAAAATATATCAAATTCGGGATCGGCGCCTCTGTCATGTGAGAGCTCTGTCATGTTACCTTGACCTCAGCTGACTGTAGGGGGAGATTTAACATAATAGCGAGAGTGTAAAAATGTGAAACAAATAGGCGACCTACAAATTTCTCCATTTGATGTGGATAACATCTGTACCTTTCATTGCACATTATATGACAGTTGAGTTTGCATGAACAGCATTCATTGCATGAAATACTTATTTGTCAGGCTTGGAAAATATTTTCAATACATTATATTCTAATGACTCTAATGACAGCATTTAAAATTAATTACATTTAACTCTATTTATGATGTGTAATGTTATGTTAGGCATAAACTCAGTCTAATATATTGTAATCATCTTTGGGAAGGATATTAATTCTCTATCTAATCATCGTCATATCTGAGCCGAAAATGTACACTGCTTGGACTATTTCAAGATAATGAAAAATAAATACATCCAATAATTTCTACATTTTAATAAGTGTTTATTCTTGTAAGAAGATTGTATTGTTTTCATTTGCCTAATTATGAACACAAATTATTAATGACAAACCTTGTATTATACCTCTGATGGAAGCACACACATTTAGGCCTATAAACTTACACACAATTACACACTTAAGTGAGGTGAATATAAACAGCTTTTTAGGTTTTTATTATGCATTTAGGAGAGTATTGAAACTAAATTCAAACATTCTACTTCACATCGTTTTTACTCCTTGGGAAAGTATGGTAATATTCCAACTGGCCAATAAAATCTGTTTTTTGACTTTCTAGTGACATGCTTTTTATTTATTTTTATTGGTATTTAATGAGACAAAACAAATATACATTTATTGAGATTACCGATTATCCCAATTCAGTGACATGCGTTTTAAATTATATTTTAATAACAAATAATGTATTATTATTGTTATTATTATTATGAAGACATTTAGCCCATCATTTTTGTGTGTGGGGGGGTAAGGGACCCGGAAAATGGATATGGCCCCAAAAAGGTTGAGAACCACTGCATTAGTGCATGATAAGTATATAATGGTAATGTTAATTATTTACTACCAACAGCTTACAACTAAAAAAAATGATTGGATCATTTCAAAGAAACTTTCAAATATAATTTAAAATTTATACTCCAATACATAAAATACTTTTATGTGAAGGTGCCGATTTCCCTATATGATAAGAGAGATTGTAGGAGTCTAACTTGAGTCTGAGGAATTTACCTTTATAATTATACATCTTTTATAAAAATAATAAAGCTATAACTTTTTTTTTACAAATATGAAGCTAAACCGTAAACTTAAATGAACATACTAATTAGACAGATAAAGTAGTGTAAACTTTTTTTCTACAAATTGTGCTAACATTTACACAAGTTAATGTGAATCAATTTTACTTAATCCATGACAGCATTGTAAGCGTAAACTTATTTTAGATTTTAAATGTTATTTCACGTGTTCCCTTTCTGTTAGTCTCTCGACATTGTGTCGAGCCGACAGATGGGGTTCGCTCTTGAGAACCTATCAACTTCTGACTAGTTTAGAAAAGGCCAATGAAATTGGCGAATGCAATTTGCATGCCGGATGCCGCCCCCGGATATCCGGGTATAAAAGAGAGACGGCGTGCCTCATTCATTCACCTTTTGTTCTTCGGAGCCTTCGCTCATGATCAACAGACTTCGCTACAAATAGCAACTACAAGACTGCCGGTTCTACGACGTGGTGCAGCGGACTGTCCCTTCCTGCGGCGACTTCCCCCTGGGCGTCTCGGCGGTTCCAGAAGTGTTCGAGTTTTTTCTCTAAAAGAGCAAATTTCTCCAGCGTGGCATGTCCCGCTGTTCTCGTGGGTGCAACACACTCATCGAGGAGGGGGACGGACACGATGTCTGCTTCCAGTACGCTGGGGCAGATGTTGT
>NC_079898.1:3979472-3986429 GCF_024868665.1 Triplophysa rosa
GCGAACAGCGAGGGTGATATGAGGATTACTGTGAGCGCTAATCCGTCAGCCACTGGCTCGCGGACCGTTCGCACCTCGTCTCGCTCGTCTGACCATTCCCCATGAGACGGTCCCACTGTCTTGTTCCTCAACCACGTATCGGAAACGGTACATGATGATGAGATGTCTGTTACAGCATCGGAGGGTGACTTACTGGCATCAGACTCCGACGATTCCTTGAAGCTCCCTCCCTCGGGGGGTCGAGCTCAGGAAGAAGCGGACGTCGAAATGTCAGCCATGCTTTCCCGGGCCGCCGGCATTGGGTTGCGGTGCACCGCACTGCCTCTCCCAACGCCCGCGAATGGATACACGGTACCTCAGGCTTGAGAGCGCCTCCAAGCCGCACTCGCCCCCAGTGCTGTTTTCACCTGGAAGTGCATGAGGAACTTAGTACGACCTGGAACGCCCCCCTTCGACGCGTACACGTCAACAAATTCCATCGCCCTTTCTTCCCTCGATGGTGGGGCAGCTAGAGAATACGTCGATGTCCCCCAGGGGCTTGACCTAGAATCCCGTCCAAAGCACGTAGGCTTTTCGGCATCTGAGGTGTCGAGAGCTTACTCTGCTGCGGGCCAAGCTGTACCCTCTCTCCACGCTATGGCTATCCTGCAGGTCCATCAGGCCAATGCGCTGAGAGAGCTCCACGAGGGTAAGACCGACCCAGCGCTTATGCAGGAACTCCGCGCCGTCACCGACCTCACTCTATGGGCGACCAAGGTGACCGCGCGGGCCCTGGGTCGGGCGATGTCCACACTTGTGGTCCAGGAGAGACACCTCTGGCTGAACCTTGCACAGAGGAGTAATGCCGAGAAAGTCCGCTTTCTTGACGCACCCATCTCAAAAAGGGGGCTTGTTTGGTGATACAGTCGAGCCTCCCCAGCCGCGAGTCGACCACCCTCTGGCCGCAGAGATCCCGAAAACCTGTCTGCTTCCCAGCAGCCCTGGTCCTCTTCGATGTCTTGCCGCGGCGGAAGCCAAAGCGGCCCTCATGGGAAGACCGCAGGGAGATCGAGAATACCTTCGGGCCCGACCCCAGCCATTCCATCGCTGGTTGGTCGATCCGGGACGGTTCCTGCCCCGTCCCAACAGCCCACTTCTAAGAGTATTCTCTCTCTCTGGGCGTTTATCATAGCCGCTCTCACCCTCTACACGACGGTGTTCGGCAACTCGACGTTGCGTCACGGCGAGACCCAATGTCGAGGATAATCATCAGCCTAAGCTCTCTCATTCGATGGTGCGTTGTGCTACATCATCGCCAGGCAGGTAAAACTGCAGAGCCAATCTCCTCTCCGGGGGTCCCCCCCACGGCGAGGGATCCGCACTGCCAGCCATCGAACCACCCCCTAGCCTCCCTGTCTCGGTCCCTGGGAGCCTGACAAGAGCTTCCTAAACCGTCACGGTGACTACGGGATACGGTCCGTCTTGGCTACGCGATCCAACTCCTCAGACGCCCGCCCAAGTTTCGGGACATCCTCTCAATCTCAGTCAGAGGCAAGGATGCTCCCGTGCTTCGGGCCGAGGTCGCCACCCCTCTGGAGAGGAAGCGATCGTGCTCATCTCTCTAGCCGAGATGTTCAACGGGTTTTACAGCCCATACTTCATCGTCCCCAAAAAAGCGGGGGTCGCTAGATCTGCGTACCCTGAACAGGCACCTACTCAAGCTGCCGTTCAGGGTGCTCACGCAGAAGCACATCCTGGCATCTATCAGATGTCAAGATGGATTCATGGCAATCGACCTGAATGACGCTTACTCTCATGTCTCGATTCTCCCTCGTCATCGCCCGTTGAGTCCTCCCTTTCGGTCTGTCCCTGTCCCCACAAGTCTTCACGAAGATCGTGGAAGCCGCCCTCACTCCCCTCAGGGAGAGAGGTGTGCGGGTACTAAACTATCTCGACGACTGGCTCATTTGACACACTCGCGAGATCTGTTATGCAAGGGAAGCTAGGTAAATCGTGGACAATTGTCCATTCATATAGATTGCCATCGGTCGACTAGGCAGACGAAGGGCTCGTATACCTGAATTGGACGCCAAATTCTCGCTCACTCTTATGTATTATGATTGGGACTTTTTTCCCTTATCGGTGTTTAGGGGCCGTTTTCCCGGAGAGGCATTGTACGGACACCACAAGGGGTGGCAAAGTGCTGCGGGCGTGGACCCTCGCGCCACAAAATGCCTATTCATCCCCTCACCACCTAATCTTCATCATCGCATCCACGAGGGGCCTTTCGCGTCCCCCTGACCACCTAACTCTGCCATAGTCTTCCTCACGTCCGCAGCGCGCCTAGAGTTGGTAGTTTGCTGCCCCTTCCTGCCTATTCGTGGCGCGACATCCAAAAGATGCCAAAACGTCTCGCTCGCCACCCTTGCGTCCGCAGCGCGCCTAGAGTTGGTAGTTTGCTGCCCCTTGCTGCCTATTCGTGGCGCAACATCCAAAAGATGCCAAAACGTCTCACTCGCCACCCTTGCGTCCGCAGCGCGCCTATAGTGGGTAGTTTGCTGCCCCTTGCTGCCTATTCGTGGCGCGACATCCAAAAGATGCCAAAACGTCTCCGCCCTTCTTTCTCTCCCTTCTCGATTTCACTTCTCGACGAAGCCCTATCGGTATGACGTCGAGAGTCACATGACGCAACTTTCTGTAATGTTTCGGGCTCCTGGGGCCTCCGCGGCCCGTACGGGAGCCTCTGACACCTGCAACATATCCTATTTCTCTCATAGGTGGCTATCGTACGATGACCCCGGAACGGCCAGGGAGTCTTCAAGTGACCCAGATTCAAATTCTATAGCTCCTCGCGGCCCCCTCATTCGGTTCCCAGAGTTTGAAGTCGGTACGGCCTCATTATGTAATATATTGCACGTTTTGGGGACGTTGTGGGCCATTTATTTTTCTGGAATATTTTCTGTGATTTTTTGTGAGCACTTGCCGTACAGCGAGGGGCATGGGCTTCGAATATGTGATGCAAGAGGGTGTGACGAACTAGCATTCGAAGCCCCAAGGTTTTTGTACAAAAATAAAGCAGAATATTGCTGAAAATGCTGGTCAGAGATTTATTTCTGTGAAAAGTGCATTTGTGTAACACGTGAGCATTTTGACAGCCTGAAGTGTGCAATATACCTATACGGGGTGCTTCTAGGATACATATATGTAGGTTTGTCACAAGAAAATGGGTTTACAGTATGAAAAATTGACCGTTTACAGCATTGTCCACCGTTAGCCTAACTGGCTACTGTCAAATAAGTTACGACTGGGACTTCCGGTGGTTTTCTGAGTCACGGAAGTCCCAGTCGTAACTTATTTGACAGTCGGTCGGTAGGCTACTAATGTACAAAACACTTTTCACACAAGAAAAAGCACTAGAAAATGTTCCCTAGGTTCACAGTAAGCCACCTCTCGGTATGTGAAACAGGGCCTAACAGACTACCAGAATATAAAGTTTGGGGCCCCTCGAGTCCCCGTGGGCCAACGGGGCTCGCCGACACTCTTAACTCTATCCCATTCATTTTCATAAGCTCTACGAGTGGACAATAGGGTGGAGGACAGAATGGTCTGATCGACCCGCAATTCACGTATATGCTCTGTCACGGGGCCCTGGTCTGTTCTGAAAGTTCCTGCGCCCCTCGGACCCGTTGCCCTCATTTGCCCAAAAGACACAGCGCCTACATATAGGTTGCAGAATGTATGCTCTGGAATACAGGGGTCAAGGGTCAGGGTCTCAACTACTCGGTACGGTATACGTGGGGGTCTCAAGCCGGGATATCGAGTACCGTGGTTCTCGATAACCTCGAAGTATCTTTTCTTGAAAAAGATTGAACCTTAATTTTGTTCAGTTTGCTCATTCAAGAGGGTCTTTCAGGCTATGAAATGAAGAAGCCTGCATGAGAGACTTTGCAAACCGCACTATAAATCGTTTCCCTCGGTTCTAGAGAGCCACCCTCACGGTATGTTAAACAAGGGCCTACAGACTACTAGAATCTAAAGTTTGGGGCCCCTCGAGCACCCGGGGTCTGAACTGGGAGCCGCCGACACTCTTAACTTATCCCATTCGTTTTCATAAGCTCTCGATGGACAATTAGGGTTGCGGTACAGAATGGTCTGATCGACCGCAATTCATCGTATATGTCTCGTCACGGGGCCCTGGGTCATGTTCTGGGGTTCCGCCCCTCGGACCACGTTGACCTCTCACTTTGCCCAAAAAGACACCAGCAGCCTACATATAGGTTGCGAATGTACGCTCTGAGAATACAGGGTCAAAGGGTCGTAGGGTCTTAATACTCGGATACGTATACGTGGGGGTCTCCCAAGCCGGATAGTCGAGTTCCGCGTCCGTAGATGCTTCCGGAGACAGATTTCCACCTGGAAAGCAACTGCCTCACGAGGCCTTCGCAGGCACAGTCCCCATAGAGATCAATGCGAGGGAGAGAGATGTATGAAAAATAATAAAAAATAATAAATTTAATATCCCGACCTAGCCCTCTCGGTATGTCTCGAGGGCCAACTGATGCACGTTTCTGTAAAGTTTCGGGCTCCTGGGGCCTTCGCGGGTGGTACGGGAGCCTCTGACACCTCAACCTATCCTATTATTTTCATAGGTGCCTATCGTACAGAGACCCCCGAACGGCCCCGGGGACTCCGAATGACCCCGATTCAAATTCGTAGCTGCTCGCCTGCTCCCCTCATTCGGTTCCCAAAGTTTGAAGTCGGTACGGCCTCTGTTATGTCTGATTGCACGTTTTGGGGACGTTGTGGGCCGTTTAATTTTTCTGGAATATTTTTTGTGATTTTCTTTGGCACTTTGCCGTACACCGAGGGGTACGGGCTTCGAGATATGTGGTGCGTGAGGGTGTGAAGAATCCAGCATTCGAAGCCCCGAGGTTTCTGTACAAGAATAAAGCAGAATTTTGCTGAAAATGCTGTTCAGAGATGTATTTCTGTGAAAAGTGCATTTGTAAGCAAAATAAGCATTTTAATAGCCTGAAGTGTGCAATATACCAATATGGGGTGCTTCTAGGATACATAGCTGTAGGTTTGTCATACAAAAGCTGTTTACAGTCTTAAAAATTGACCTTTTACAGTCACATGGCCCATAGAGATCAATGCGAGGGAGAGAGACGTATGAAAAATAATAAAAAATACTTAATTTCATAGCCCGACCTAGCCCTATCGGTATGTCGTCGAGAGCCACGTGACGCAACTTTCTCTTAGGTTTCGGGCTCCTGTGGCCTCTGCGGGCGTACGGGAGCCTCTGACACATGCAACCTATCCCATTATTTTCATAGGTGGCTATCGTACGATGAGCCCGGAACGGCCCCGGAGACTTCGAAATACCCCGATTCAAAATCTATAGCTACTAGCGGCCCCCTCATTCGGTTCTCAGAGTTTGAAGTCGGTACGATCTCGTTATGTACTCTATCGACCCTGTTTGTGGAGGTTGTGGGCCGTTTATTTTTTGGGAATATTTTTTGTGATTCTTTTTCGAGCACTTGCCGTACAGCGAGGGGTACGGGCTTCGGGTATGTAGTGCGTGAGGGTGCGTCGAAATAGCATTCGAAGCCCCAAGATTTTTGTACAAGAATAAAGCAGTTTTTTGCTTAAAAAACTGGTGAGAGACTAATTTCTGTGAAAAGTGCGTTTGTATGCAAAATAAGCATTTTAATAGCCTGAGCTGTGCAATATACCAATGCGGGGTGCTTCTAGGATACACATCTATAGGTTTGTCATAAGAAAGTTGTTTACAGTCTAAAAAATTGACTGTTTACAGTATTGTCCACTGTAAGCCTACGAGACTACTGTCAAATAAGTTATGACTGGTACTTCCTGTGGTTTTGCCGAGTAACAGGAAGTGCCAGTCGTAACTTATTTGACGGGTCCTCATAGGTAGCTAATGTACACACCATTTTTAAGCTTCTGGAGCACATCTATGAGCCTTAATGCACATCATTGTGAAGGGCTGTGACTCTCATACACTCTACTGTAGGATTAAGCCATATAACTCCTTACTTAGGCTTATAATGACCCTTAATAGGCTTTGTCCATTATTTACCTATGAGGGTCCCATTAAATAAGTTACGAATGTACATGCCACACGTAACACTTTTGGCACGGCTCCCATAAGTAGCTAATGGACACACCACTTTTAAGTTTCTGGAGCACAACTGTGAGCCTTAATGCACGTCATTGTGAAGGGCTAAGCCTCTCATACACTCTACTGTTGGTTAAAGCTATATATCTCCCTACTTAGGCTTATAATTACCCTTAAAAGGCTTTGTCCATTATTTACCTATGAAGGTCCCATTAAATAAGTTACACATGTATTGTCCGTTATAAACCTATGTGAGCCACATCAAATAAGATACACATGTATATACCATTTTTGAGCATAATAACCATGTTACAAAGCTGTAATAAACAGGTAATTGCCAAACTGAGTCACACACACTTTTGAAATGGCCTCCCATAGGTAGCTAATGGACACACCATTTTAAAGCTTCTGGAGCACATCTGTGACCTTAAATGGACGTCATTTACACAGTAGAGTGCCTCTTATACACTCTATTGTTGGTTTAAGCCATATAACTCGTTGCCAAGGTTAAATAATGACCCTTAATAGGCTTTGTCCATTATTTACCTATGAGGGTCCCATTAAATAAGTTACACATGTATTGTCATTTTGAGCATAATAACCATGTTACAAAGCTGTAATAAACAGGTAATTGCCAAACTGAGTCACACACACTTTTGGAACGGCTCCCATAGGTAGCTAATGGACACACCATTTTAAAGCTTCTGCAGCACATCTGTGACCTTAAATGGACGTCATTTACACAGTAGAGTGCCTCTTATACACTCTATTGTTGGTTTAAGCCATATATCTCATTGCCAAGGTTAAATAATGACCCTTAACTAGGCTTTGTCCATTAT
>NC_079898.1:3987958-3995889 GCF_024868665.1 Triplophysa rosa
ATAATGACCCTTAATAGGCTTTGTCCATTATTTACCTATGAGGGCCCCATAAGATAAGTTACGACTGGGACTTCCTGTGGTCACAGGAAGTCCCACACGTAACACTTTTGGCGCGGCACCCATAGGTAGCTAATGTACACACCATTTTTAAGCGTCTGGAGCACAACTGTGAGCCTTAATGCACGTCATTGTGAAGGGCTGTGACTCTCATACACTCTACTGTTGGACTAAGCTATATAACTCCTTACTTAGGCTTATAATGACCCTTAATAGGCTTTGTCCATTATTTATCTATGAGGGTCCCATTAAATAAGTTTCGTATGTACATGCCACACGTAACACTTTTGGCACGGCTCCCATAGGTAGCTAATGGACACACCATTTTTAAGCTTCTGGAGCACAACTGTGAGCCTTAATGCACGTCATTGTGAAGGGCTGTTCCTCTTATACACTCTACTGATGGTTTAAGCTGGATAAATCATTGCCAAAGCAAACGAGACCACTGACAGGGGTCTTACTCTGTCTACCTAATTTTGGGCCCTTCGAGTGAATCGCAGATGTGAGAAAACATTGTGTCGATGCACACCGGCGCTTTTATGTGCACGTTCGACTCGAAAGTCAAAGAAAAGGGCTTTGGGCTGTTTAAGCGTGTGTCACACAGCCGCTGGGCTCAAATGAGGCAGTCAGCTCCGAGACGGGGTCCCCGGGGGCGCCGGGTGGCGTCCGGGTCTTCGGGGGTGTCGGGCAGGCGTCCCTCAAGTTTAGGCTGCAAGGGGGATGCACAGGCGTTCTGTGGATGGAGGCGTGGCCAGCGGGAAGCCCCGCCCAAAATAGGTTACAAGGAGCATGAGTAGGCTTCCGGCCGATTCCCCTGACGAAGGACCTGCTTTCCCAGGGGAAGGGCACGTTATGGCATCCCAGGCCAGACCTCTGGAACCTCCATGTCCCCCTACACCAGGTGGTGAACTTACAGGCGCTCCCCACCGGGGAGGAAGACCCAACCCCATCCGTGTTGTGTCCGGTACGCGCATTGCACCTCTGCTTGTACCGCACGCAGAGCCACAGGAGCTCTGAGCAGCTCTTTGTCTGTTTTGGAGATCAGCAGGGAGGGCTGCCTCAAACAGAGATTGGCGCAATGGATCATAGATGCCGTCACTACGGCGTACCTGTCCTGAGATCGCCCGCGCCCACTGGGTGAGAGCTCTCTCCACACGGAGTACAGCCTCCTCGTGGGCACTGGCTCGAGACGCCTCTAAGGCAGACATCTGCAGAGCTGCGGGTTGGGCTACACCCATCACCTTCGTGAGGTCCTACAGCCTCCGTGTAAAACCGGTATCAGCTCGAGTCTTGCAGGCATCAGGCAAGACTGGCGGCCGGTAGGGTGTACGCCTATGACAGTACCTTCCCCCCTTTCTCCTAAGGGCGTCAGCGTACTAAACTAGCCTCCCTTCTTCCCCCACTGGGTGAAGAACAGGCACTCCATCCATCACTAAGCAAGCACCTCCTGCGGGCGGGCTGGGCAGAGCAGCCCTGCCCCTTACGCCGGGTACCAACTGAGTTATCCACAACATAGCTCTAACCGGACCTAGTGCTACCGGACGTTGTAACCCCCCAGCAGGGCGGTTCCGTCTGATGTATCCTCATGATTGATTCCCACCTTGGTAACCCATGACCTTCCCTAGGTGGTCCTCCACCTCGCGGTTAACTCCTTCAGTCCTCACATTCTTCCCTTGAGTTCTCCCCCATCGGTGAGACCATGTTGGTATCTCAACTAAACTCCTCCCTCCGGTAGGAAGTGGTCTCTGTAGCGCATCCCTTGCTTGAGGAAGTAGCACTTACCCAGTGGCCTTATGGTACCAGGTGACTTCTCGCTGTTAGAGAAACAAGGCCGCCGCCTGTGAGGCCGAAGGCAGGGGCCTTCCCACCTTTCGCGAGGTTCTGACCCACCTAGAGGGAAGGGGGGAAGGTGCTTTCGCAGGCGTATGCCCTACCGTCACCAGTCTTACCTGTTACCATGCAAGACACGGGCTGACACTGGTTCTACGCGGAGGCTGTAGAACCTCGCGAAAGTGTTGGGCGTAGTCCAAACCGCAGCTCTGCAAATGTCTGCCAGAGAGGCGCACTGAGCCAGTGCCCACGAGGAGGCTACAGCCCGGGTGGAGTGTGCCCTCACTGCCAACGGGCATGGGCGATCTAGAGACCGGTACGCCGTAGCGATGGCGTCCACGATCCAGTGCGCCAGGCTCTGTTTGGAGACAGCCCTCCCCTTCTGCTGACCTCCAAAACAGACAAAGAGCTGCTCAGAGCTTCTGAAGCTCTGCGTGCGGTCCAAGTAGAGGCGCAATGCGCGTACTGGACACAACACGGATGGGGTTGGGTCTTCCTCCCCGGTGGGGAGCACCTGCAAATTCACCACCTGGTCCCGAAAGGGAGTGGTGGGAACGTAGCCAGGCCGTGGTCTCAGGATCACGTGAGAATCACCAGGCCCAAATTCTAGGCAATCTGTGGACACAGAGAATGCTTGTAGGTCCCCTACCCTCTTGATGGAGGCGAACGCCACCAGGAGAGTCGTCTTCATCGTAAGATGAGAAAGAGCGGCATCTCCCAGGGGCTCGAAAGGGGGCCTCTGGAGGCCCGCCAGGACCACTTCAAGGTCCCAAGAGGGTACGGAGCGCGGACGAGGCGGATTCAGCCTTCTCGCGCCCCTTAGGAACCTAATGACCAGGTCGTGCTGTCCTAGAGACTTGCCAGCAACTGGTTCGTGATGTGCGGCGATGGCGGCTACATACCCTTTCAGTGTGGAAGGGGAGAGATTTCTCTCAAGTCTCTTTTGTAGGAAGGACAGCACGTTCCCGATCGAGCATCTCTGTGGGTCTTCTCCTTGAGAAGAACACAAGGACGAGAAGAAGCGCCACTTAAAGTCGTACAGCTGCCTAGTGGCAGGGGCCCTAGCCTGAGTTATGGTTGGGCCAGTAGGGCATAACTAGTAACACTTGTTGCTCCTCTTCCCTGACCTTGCACAGGATCTGTGCAATGAGGCTCACTGGGGGGGAAGGCGTACTTCCACTTGTCCTGCTGCCAGCTGTGCTCTAAGGCATCCATGCCGAGGGGAACCTCAGTCAGGGAGTACCAAAGCGGGCAATGGGTGGAGTCCGGGGAGGCAAACAGGTCCACCTGTGCCTGGCCGAACCGCTCCCATATGAGCCGGACTGCGCGGGGATGGAGTCGCCACTCTCTGCGAGGCGTCAACTGACGAGAGAGCGTGTTGGCTGTCTGGTTCAGGTCGCCCAGGATGTATGTGTCTCGCAAGGACGTTGTCACCTGCTGACTCCAGAGGAGGAGGGGCCGGGCGAGTTGTGTTAGCTGCCGTGAGCGTATGCCATCCTGGCACCCTGGAGACTGTCCGACTGGACCAGCACGTGCTTGCCCTGCATGAGGGGCTGCAGCCTCCTCAGTGCAAGTAGCACAGCCAACAACTCTAGGCAGTTGATATGGCGGGGGCCCCGCAGGCGGGGGCCTGTCCATCGCGCCGACACTGCGTGCCCATTGCACACGGCACCCCAACCCTGCAGGGAGGCATCCGTCATCACCACGACGTGCCACGAGACCTGCCCTAGGGGGACTCCTGTCTGCAAAAAGGTCATTGACGACCAGGGGGTTAGGGTGCGTCGGCAGAAAGGCGTGATGACGCCAGTAGCCAGTGCTGGAGCGGTCGCATGTGCATCAACCCGAGGGAGACCACCCCCACCGATGATGCCATGTGTCCCGGGAGCCTCAAATGTATTCAGGCAGTTCAACACTGACTGAGCGCATTCTGTAGTCAGTCGCGCTGTTATGGAGACAGAGTCGAGTTCCATGCCGAGAAAAGAGATGCTCTGCACGGGGGAGAGCTTGCTCTTTTCCCAGTTGACCTGTAGCCCCAAACGGTCTAGATGCCAGAACACCAGGTCCCTGTGTGTACACAACAGATCTCGCGAGTGTGCCAAGATGAGCCAGTCGTCGAGATAGCTCAGTACCCGCACACCTCTCTCCCTGAGGGGAGCGATGGCGGCCTCCACGACCTTCGTGAAGACTCGTGGGGACAGGGACAGACCAAAGGGGAGGACCCTGTATTGATATGCCCGCCCCTCGAAAGCAACTGTAGGAACGGCCAATGACGAGGGTAATCGAGACATGAAAGTACGCGTCCTTCAGGTCGATTGCCATGAACCAATCCTGACATCTGAGAGACGTCAGGATGCGACTCTGTGAGTATCCTGAACGGCAGCTTGTGTAGGTGCCTGTTCAGGGTATGCAGATCTAGAATGGGGTGCAATCCACCGCCTTTCTTGTGGACGATGAAGTACGGGCTGTAAAACCTGCTGAACATCTCGGCTAGAGGGACGGGCTCGATTGCTTCCTTCGCCAGAAGGGTGGTGACCTCGGCCCGAAGCACGGGAGCATCCTTGCCTCTGACTGAGGTTGAAAGGATGCCCCGAAACTTGGGCGGGAGTCTGGCGAATTGGATCGCGTAGCCGAGATGGATTGTCTTCCCTAGCCACCGTGATAGCCAGGCTCCCAGAAACCGAGACGGGGTACTAGGGGTTCGATCTGCTTCATCATCCCCCCGGGGCGTGGTTCGATGGCAGGCAGTGCGGATCCCTCGCCGTGAGGGGTCCCCAGGGAGGAGATCGGCTATTCTGACTTACCTGCCCGGCGATGACGCAGCTCAATGCACCGTCTGACTGAAAGTGCTGAGGGCTGCTGAGTGTGCTCCACGTTGTGTCTCGCCGTGACGCAACGTCGAGTTGCCGATCACCGTCGCGTAGAGGGTGAGAGCGGCTGTAATCCCAACTGTAGTGTTTTTCAGGGAAACTATGAGTTTTACCACAGTAACATACGTATAATTAATTGTGATTAACCATAAATTATTTTATACACTTTAACCTGATGCAGCAGAGCTAATAACAGGTCGCCACCCTTCTGGTGAAGTGAGTGATCGAGCCCGTCTCACCAGCCGAGATGTTCAACAGGTTTTACAGCCTGTTCTTCATTGTCCCCAAGAAAGGCGGGGTGTGCGCCCTATCTTGGGTCTGTGTGTTCTGAACAGGCACCGACACTTAGCTGCCTTTCAGGTTGATCACACAGAAGCGCATCCTGACGTCCGTCAGGTGTCAGGACCGGTTCATGGCAATCGACCTGAAGGACACGTACTTCATGTCTCGATCCTCCCTCGACATCGGCCGTTCCGACGGTTCGTGTTCGAGGGACGGGCATATCAGTACAGGGTCCTCCCCTTCGGTCTGTCCCTGTCTCCACGAGTCTTTACGAAGGTCGTGGAAGCCGCCCTCCTTCCCCATGGGAAGGAGGTGTGCGGGTACTAACTATCTCGACGACTGGCTCGTTTTGGCACACTCTCGAGATCTGTTGTGTACACACAGGGACCTGGTTCTCCGGCACCTAGATCGGTGGGGCTACAGGTCAACTGAGAAAAGAGCAAGCTCTCCCAGGTGCAGAGCATCCTCTTTCTCGGTATGGAACTCGACTCTGTCCTCACGAGCGGCCCCGCTCACCCCCCGGGGGGGCGCGAGACCCGCAACGAGGAAGCCCGCACCCTCGCGGCCTCCCAGAGGCAGCGCGACTGACTAGCGCGCCCGATCAGTGTTGAACTGCCTGAAGATCAGACAGTCAGCGGTCCCCCTGTAACAAGAGGCTCCTGGGATACATGGCATCCTCGGTGGGGGTGGTCCCCCTCGGGTCGATGCACATACGACCGCTCCAACACTGGCTGCAGAGTCAAGTTCCTTGGAGAGCGTGGCACACCGGCAGCAGGCGTATGGTCACACGCTTTTCTGCCGACACACCCTAACCCCCTGGTCTCCATGACCTTCTTGCGGACAGGGGTCCCCTTTGGGATGCCTCCCTGCAAGGTTGGGGTGCCGTGTGCAACGGGCAAGCAGTGTCGGGGCGGTGGACGGGCCCCCGCCTGCGTTGGCATTCAACTGCCTAGAGTTGTTGGTTGTGCTACTTGCATTGAGGAGGCTACTACCTCTCGTGCAGGGCAAGCACGTGCTGGTCCGGTCGGACAGCACAGCTGCTGTGGCGTATATCATTGGTGGCATTCGCTCACGGCAGCTAACATGACTCGCCCGGCGCCTCCTCCTCTGGAGTCAGCAGGTGATCAGCTCCCTGCGAGCCACACACATCCCAGGCGTCCTGAACCAGACAGCCGATGCGCTCTCTCGTCAGTTGACGCCTCGCGGAGAGTGGCGACTCCCTCCCCGCGCAGCCGGCTCATTTGGGGCAGTTCGGCCAGGCACAGGTGGTCCTGTTGCCTCCCCGGACTCCACCCATTGTCCGCTTTGGTACTCCCTGTCCGAGGTACCCTCGGCACGGATGCCCTTGCGCACAGCTGGCCGCGGGACAAGCGGAAGTACGCTTCCCCCCAGTGAGCCTCATTGCACAGGGCCTGTGCAAGGCCATGGAAGAAGAGCATCAAGTGGTACTAGTTACGCCCCTTTGGCCTAACCAGGACTTGGTTCTCGGAGCTGAGGCTCTGACAACAACTCCCCCCTGGCCGCTCCCCCTGGCGGACAGCATCCCTAGGGGAAGGGGCACGTTACGGCATCCCAGGCAAAACCTGGTCTCCATGTCTGGACGGGACGAGGAGATCCTGAGTGACCCACCCCCGGTCCGGTTGGGACATCACTCAGGCTAGGGCTTCGGCCACTGGGCGGCTATACGCCCATAGGTGGCGCCTCTTCTCGTCCTGGTGCTCTTCTCGGCTAGAAGACCCGCGGAGTTGCTCGGTCGGGTACAAGCTGTCCCGTCCTCAAGAGAGACGGGGGAGTAACCTCTCCCCCTCCGCACTGGGAATGTATGTAGCCGCTACGGCCGCTCATCATGACCCAAGTGCTGGGTTGCCTCTGGGACAGCACGACCTGGTCATTAGGTTCCTAAGGGGCGCGAGAGGGTGACCACCTTACCTGCGCTCCGTTCCCTCTTGCGACCTAGGTGGCGGGCCTCAAGAGGCCCCGCCCCCTTCGAGCCTCTCGGGGTTGCAGCTCTTTCTCAGTCTTGATAAAGACGGCTTTCAGCAGGGCGCTCACCTCCAAGAGGGTTGGGGATCTACAAGCACCCTCCGTGTCCACAGATTGCCTAGAACTCGGGGCCGGGATTCTCACGTTATCTTGAGACCCCGCCCTGGCTACGTGCCCAAGGTTCCCACCACTCTCCCGAGAGACCAGGTGGTGAACCTGCAGGCGCTCCCCACCGGGGAGGAAGACCCAACCTATCCGTGTTGTGTCCAGTACGCGCACGGCGCCTCTACTTGGACCGCACGCAGAGCCCAGAAGCTCTGAGCAGCTCTTTGTCTGTTTCGGAGGTCAGCAGAAGGGAGGGCTGTCTCCAAACAGAGGCTGGTGCACTGGATAGAGGATGCCCTCGTTAGGGCATACCGATCTCTATTCGTCCCTGCCCGTGGGGGTGAGGCACACCCCTCATGGGCACTGGCTCAGGGCGCCTCTCTGGCAGACATCTGCGGAGCTGCGGGTTGGGCTATGCCTAACAACTCCGTGAGGTTCTAACACCTACGCGCGGAACCGGTGTCAGCCCGCATCCTGGCAAGGTGTTGGACCGGCAGCCGGTAGGGCGAATGCCTGCGGAAGCCCTTCCCGAAGCCCTTCCCGCCACTGCTTCCGGGGGGAGCAGTGGCGATCCCTCCTCACTTCTTTCCCCTCGGGTAAAGAACAGGCATTCTATCCATCACTAAGCACCCTTCCAGGGGACAGGCTGGGCAGAGCAGCCCTGGCCCCTTAGGCCGGGGAACAGTTGAGTTATCCCACATAGCTCTAACCGGACCTAGTGCTCCAGACGTGGTAACACCCCCTCCGTGGGCTGTTCCGTCTGATGTATCCTCATGAATGGTTCCCACCTTGGCAACCCATGACCTC
>NC_079898.1:4000865-4018544 GCF_024868665.1 Triplophysa rosa
TTTTTTGACAAGGGGCCTTATAACAGCCACCTTATATGCTTTAGGCACATGTCCTAATGTCAGAGATGAGTTAATAATACCAAGAAGAGGATCTATAATTTCTGGGAGCATCTCTTTCAGTAGATTTGTAGGTATAGGGTCTAGTATGCATGTTGTTGATTTAGATGATCTAATAATTTTAGACAGCTCATCTTGATCTACGGTATAAAATAATTGCATTTTCTCCTTAAGGGCGCTGTAGTTAGTTTGTTCAGCGGGTTTCACTTCTGATTGCATTGTTATAATTTTTTCTCTAATATCTTGGATTTTATATGTGAAGTAGTTCATAAATTCATCACTGCTATGCTGATATACAGGATCAGAAGTCACTGACGATTTATTTTTTGTTAATTTAGCCACTGTGTTAAATAAAAACCTAGGGTTGTGCTGGTTTTCTTCTATTAGTGATGAAAAGTAGACGGATCTAGAAGTTTTTAGGGCTTTCCTGTATTTTCGAATACCATCCTTCCATGCTGTACAAAATACAGTACCTCTAATTTAGTTTTCTTAAAGTTGCGCTCCATTTTTCGGGCCGCTTTCTTTAGAGCCTGAGTGTGTTCATTATACCACGGTGTGGGGCTGCCATTTTTAATCTTCTTTAAACGTAGAAAAGCAACTGTGTCTAGCGTTACCGAGAAGGTGGAATTACAATTTTCAGTGGTAATGTCAAGATCTTCAACGTTATTTCTCATGCTAGCGATTTGAGACAATTCGGGCAGATTATCGAGAAACGCATCTTTGGTAGTTGAAGTTATTGTTCTACCATATTTGTAACAATGAGTTTTATTTGCAGCCGTAGGCCAGTGAGGCAAACATAATACCAGATAATGATCCGAAATGTCTTCACTCTGCTGAAGGATTTTAACGTCGTCCACATTTATACCGTAAAACAGTATTAAATCTAAAGTATGATTACGAAGGTGAGTGGGTCCTGACACATGTTGACTAATGCCCATGGAGTTAAGAGTGTCTTTGAAAGCCATTCCTAAGGCCTCTGTATTGTTATCTACATGGATGTTAAAATCACCAATGACAAGGAGTCTATCTGCGGCCAGTACTAGTTCTGATAAGAACCCACCAAATTCTTTAATAAAATCTGTGTGGTGCCCTGGAGGCCTATATACAATAGCTAGAATAAATTTTAAAAGTGTTTTATCCTTAGTATTAAGTGTTGAAACATGAAGAACCATGACTTCAAAAGAATTATATTTAGAGTTCGACTTCTGGGAAATGCTAAGAGAGTTATTGTAAAGTGCTGCGACACCTCCCCCTCTGCCTTTTAGACGAGGCTCGTGTTTATAATAATAATCTTGGGGAACAGATTCATTTAAAGTAATATAATCATCTGGTTTCAGCCATGTTTCTGTCAAACAGAGCATGTCTATTTTATGATCTGTTATCATATCATTAACAAAAAGTGCTTTATTAGAGAGAGATCTAATATTTAGCAATCCGAGTCGTAACAGTTGATTGTCTGTATTTTGTTCATGTTTAGTTTGTTTAACTTTTATTCAATTACTTTCAAGAGGTTTACGCATTATTTTATGTTTGCTAATCCGGGGGACAGACACAGTCTCTATTTTGTGATGTTTGGGAGAACGGATTACTACATGTTGTACATTTTGTGTATTCTGCGACGTGAGACGGCAAGCAGACAGTTGGTTAAGCCATTATGTCTGCTCCCTGACCTGGGCCCCAGCGAGTCAAGCTTTAGCATTAGCATTATTAAGACTTTTTGCCATATTTCTAGACAGGATGGAAGCCCCAGTCCAGGAGGGATGGAGACCATCTCGTTTCAACAGGTCAGGTCTGCACTCAAAACTCTTCCAGTTATTTATAAAAACTATATCATTCTGCAGGCACCACTCAGACAACCAGCCATTTAGTGATGATAATCTGCTATAAATCTCATCACAACGATAAGCAGTGAGGGGGCCAGAGAATATTACAGTGTCTGACATCTTGCTTGCGAGCTCACACACCTCTTTAATGTTATCTTTTGTGATCTCTGATTGACGGAGTCGAACATCATTTGTGCCGACATGAATAACAATCTTACTGAATTTACGATTAGCCTTAGCCAGCACATTTAAATTTGACTTGATGTCAGGTGCTCTGGCTCCCGGGAAACATTGGACTATGGTGGCTGGTGCCTCTATGTTAATGTTCCGAACAATAGAATCACCGATAACTAGGGCACTTTCAGCAGGTTTCTCAGTTGGTGCGTCACTGAGCGGGGCAATCCTGTTCGAGACTGTAATCGGAACGGTAGAGTGATGTTTTGTCCTGCGACTACGCCGTCTCACAGTCACGAAGTTTCCCAGCTGCGGGGGATTTTCAACCGGAACCGAGCTGTGTGCGCTAATGTTGCTCGCATTCAAATAGTTTTCTATGGTCGTTACACTCTTACTATCCTCAGATAAAGATTGGATGCGAGACTCTAATTCTAAGATCTTCTCTGTCAGCCTAACTATTTCCCTGCATTTATCGCATATAAAACCCTCGCAGCTGACAGAGAAGGCTAAGCTAAACATATGACATGAGGTGCAAGTAACAATAATAGGAATAGAAGCCATAACTCACCAGATTTTAAGTGAAATTCCAACTTACCAAGGTTGCTCGATGAATCGTAGTATACTCGCTTAAAAAGAGAAACTGTTACCACACAAGACAAACCAGAGGCAAGATGATATTCCACAGTCTAAACAGAAAGCAAGCTAACACGCTATTGCTATGCTAACGGCCTTAAGTTAACTATCACTTTTGGTTTAGAATCTTCAAGTAAATAACAAGAACGGGTTTATTGAGATATCAGGATAAGTTAGCAACGACAATAATAATTAACGATAATAAAATACACTAATATTAGAGCGAAGTGTAAGTGCACTGATACAAATAAGCCGCCGGCAGCGATGCAGGAAACAGGAAGCCCGATGCCTTAATAACAGGATGTGTGAGATTTAACTATTCTAAATGTTTTAAAGAATATCAGTTTCGAATCATATAAACAATTATGTAAAAAGGCATACCTTTGATAGAATCACTTTTATTTTTAATGTAAAAAAATATTTTTAAAACTTTAAGCTGACTTATTTTATGATACAACCTGGAGGCATGATATAAAAAACATTCATGAAATTAACATGACGTACATTCAATTTAAGGATTCTTGCTGTTCAATCAGAATCTGCTTTATGTGTTTTAAGGAATCACCTAATGTCACGGTCCCACCGTCTTGTTTATGAAATTCTAGTCATGTGGCGGGATCGGGGCAGAGTCCTTAGGTTTTATGTGAGAAAACCATGAGTTGTTTGTTTTTACTTCTCATGTGTTTTCTCGGCCCGCTCCACTCGTTTCCTTGTTATCTTTCCCTGAGTGTTTTATTACCCACACCTGCCCTGTGTCATTATCCCTCGTTTGTCTCTCCCTATATATACCCTCATGTTTCTTTGTCTTGTTGCTCGTGGATTGTTCTTTGCATGTGGTTGTACATGTTCCTGTCTCTTCCAGTGTTCTGTTGAAAGCCCTAGTCAAGTCAAGTTTTTGTAAGTTCATTAGTAATGTTTGTGTGGTATTGTTCTTTTATCTTGTCTTAGTGTTTTTTGTCCAGTTAACTTTATTGTCTAGTTTTTGGTTTTCCCCATCGCGGCTCTTTGTTTTGTGTTTTGATTACTTAAATAAACGTGTTCTGTTAACCCCTTCACTGCCTGCCTGCAATTGGGTTCTTCTCCACGCACCGCCATGACACCTAACTGCCTGCTGTGATGCTATTGTTACAACCTCTAGGGGTAAGCCGTAACAGAAAAAGAGATTTCTTCACACCAGAGAGTTGCCAAATAAACAAATTTATTTTATTTTCAAAGGGAATATCTTCAGGGGCAGACAAGGCGAAAACAATAAACAAAACAACCCTTTTGTTTGAAAACTAAATAACCTCAAATGGAAATGAAGAAAACAAAATACCAATCAACTTACCTACCTCCCATACCCATAAACAAAGTAACAAAAAGATGTATATAAACAAAATGGCATCTAACCCCCTACGTCCCTTAATTTGGCAATTCAGTATAAACAAGAATATTTACAAAATTATTTACAAAGTTTCAGAGTGTACATAAAACAAAATTAACATCCAAATCGTAGTAAAAGCAGACAACGTTCAGATAACAGGAGATTCAAGATTTAAAGTACAATAATAAACACTCCACAGATTCATGTCTCAGAACATAACTCTCTGGGACAACACTCATAATTAACGACGTCGAAGATATCAACAATAGCAGAAAATAGGCTACCAGAATGCTAGCGAAACACAAAGGTAACAAGAGTCAGCGAGGCTCAAAGGCCCTGGGTGAGTGTTTGGGGCAGTCCTCATATGTGTGGCCTGTGCATAGTAGGACCAATCACCATCTCCAGCTGGTTAACAGAGGCCACACCCATCTGGAACACAAACATGTCTACACACACGAGCAGAGATCAAAATACATACAAAAAATACAATTCACAGATGCATAGACTTTCTCAAGGTTCTAACATTATGAACACTAGCAATAAAGATGTTTTCACCCTTGGTTGGTGGACGCACTGGCATCTTCTCAGACAGAAGGAAAACAGTCAGGATAGGGGCAACATCATGGACACCATTTAAAGACACTGCTCCATGCAGTTAGGAAAACATGTGCTTTAATTATACAGTGTTGTAGACACAGTTTGAAGAATGGATACTCAGATTTTTTTATTTTTTTTCATTTTATGAAACATGAACGCTGGAAGGTAACCGCTCTTGGTCAGCACTTGTGCACGCATACAAACATACAAACATTAATTTGGTCAAGCCATTTTCATGGAGGCCCCTGTACAATTAGACACGTGTGAGAAGGGTTTGAGATTTAAACAAAACAGATAATGATGAATAAAACGTGTTTTTGTATTTCATTTTACACGCGGATATGTTTAGAATGTTAGTGGAAATTAGTAGCATAAATTGTTTTCTGAGTAGTTAGAGATATAGCGAGATTATAGTTTGTCATTAACCGTATATAGATTGCATTGGACACTCTTGCATGACGCAGATCGATTAGTCACACACTGCTTCATGTGATTTACAGATGTCAGGTGGGAAACAACACTTCGATGTGTTGAGATAATCCGCTCGTAGCGTGTTCTCACGTACATGAATAGGGTCAATTTCAAGCTATCGATGTAAAAAAAAAAACAGAGGATTAAAACGTCCAATGCTGTCACAGAGCCGGACATAAACAAGTTGAAATACACCCGTTACAAATGCGCGCTGTCACAACAATTTACGAGTTGGCGTGTTTGCAGCTCAGGAATGTCTCCCTGAAACAGAGGCTTCTCAGTATAATGTCAGGAATGCTGTCTATCCTCTCTGGAAAACGTTAGTGTTATCACATCCTATATATATATACAGTATATATATATATATATATATACTGTATATACATATATATTTTTATATATATATATATATATACATATCGAATGCTTTATTTAATTGCTTACTTATTCAATCATTTATTTACTTACTTATTCATTCCTTGCTTTATTTATTTAATCACTTATTTATTTAATCATTTATTTAAACAATTCTTTATTTATTTAATCACTTATTTATTCGCTGCTTTATTTATTTAATCATTGCTTTATTTATTCATAATTTCCTTTAAAACCCATATTTATTTATTCATGCATAAGATACGTGTCAAAACCTCATAAAAACATGTCCAAACATGATCCCCGGAAAAGGGAGCCAAATGGGCTGTCCCTACAATATGTGAGGATACGGTCAAAAGGTCAACGCGACGTGGGCGGTCCCTCACAACGTGGGCGGATACGGTCAAAAGGTCAACGCGATGTGGGCAGTCCCTCACTACGTGGGTGGTCCGGAAGTAATTCAACCCCCCCTGCAAAGGTCAAAGGTCACCATCAATTATTTTAACACAATGTCCCGCATATATACTACTTTCGTAGCGCGTTAAGAGACAACGTTATCGGGAAACACAGCCACGGTCAGCAACAAACGGAAGGCACTAGTGTATTCTAGTCTTAATAAAATAGGTTGCAAACAACATTCGATGTTGACCTTAGTATATGTGTTTGCTTTTCTCAATGACATTTAATTAAAAAGTCCTTTATAGTTTCTTTTTAAAAAATACATATTTATCTCAGATTTTCTTTTTAAATCTTTGTTTTGCTTAATAAACAGATAATGGCAGATGAAATATTTTAAGCTTGATTTCAGTTCATTGTGAATTCAGTGCATATATGACATAGGCAGATTGACCATATGGGCAATTTGGCAAGTGCCCAGGAGCACAAGACTTTAGGGGCACCAACTTAACCAGCAATACCATAGTAGGAAAAATTGCTTTGTAGTTTTCTTTGTTCTGTTGAACACAAAATACGATATTTTGAAGAATGTCGAAAAGCAAACAGTTCTGTGGCACTTTTGACTATTGTAATGTTAAATATCTATCTCTCTGTTCATCAGAACAAAGACATTTATACAGATTTGGAACAACTTGTGGGTGAGTAAATGAGGACATGCTTTGGGTGAACTGTCCCTTTAACTACAGACATTGTTAAAAATACTTGATAAAAGAGTTGTTTTTTGTGTTCTGTTCTACAAAAGTGTCATGTTAATGTTTTATTCTTGTAAAATAGTATGCTGTAAAATGATAAGAAGGATTCATTCTTATAAAATTGTATACATGAATAAGTGGATTCCTGCTTGATCAATTGTGGGTAGGTAGGTGGATGGGGCACCTCTGGGGCTGTTGCCCAGGGGCACCATGAGGTCTTAATACGCCTATGCCATATGAGATCAAAGAGAACACGATAGAGGATCAATATCTCTACTCTTGGGCGACCAATTTTGCTGCCCATATTTGATTTTTAAAACAAGGTCTTTAAAAATGTTTTGATTTTGATTAACTGTCACTTTTTTGGGAACTGCTGTTCACATGTTATAATGATAAAAAAATTCCTAAAGCTGACAGTATGATATCTGGATTTAGCCAAAGGTGTGAAATAATCACAGAACTAAAAGGCATCGCCTCTCACCATACGTTTGAGCAGATTTAGTAAAGGGTCTTGTTATCAACGCTTGCTACACCTTTGTAGTCTTCTCCCTATATGAATGCCACACAAATACTGTGATTAAAATACATTTCTGCAAAATATTGCAAAGCTGGACTGTCATTCCAAACAGCACAAGATGCTTTTGAAGCAATTTGTCTCTCTCAGCAGGGTGTTTGATGAACTGGGAAATTAAATTTCAAAGATTCGTATTGATAATAGGACTGCCATGTGCACTAAACTGTTGCTTCATACGCTGGTACAGGGGAAATTAATTTCCATTCAAATTGTTTATTTTAAAATTCAGTGAGATTGTTTTCAGAGACAATCACAGTCTCTCGGAAGTGTGCAAGCATCTCAATGACAATGAAGAGACATTTCACAGCGAGTTTACCTCCATTAAATGATCATTTGTTCCTTTGTGTTGTCATTCAGATTTTTATTAATGAGAAATTACACCACCACTCAAATTTGACCCTTGTGTTTGAAATTGTTGTTTTGTATAATTTCATATTGATAGCCCGAAAGTATTCTTTAATATAAAAAATCGGTAATGCTTTCGATAACAGCCCGCAATAAAGTTGGTAACCGAACAGCACTGGCCCCTATTCACTTCTATTGTATGGACACAAAACCGATGCAAATGAATGGAGTCCAACATTTTTCAAAATATCTTATTTTGTGTTCTGCGGAAGGAAGAAAGTCATACAAGTTAGAAATTACAAAATGGTGGGTAAATTATGACAGAATTTTTATTTTCAGGTGAACTATCACTTAAGAAATGGTTACTGTTATATTTTCACTTGAGCATGGTTCGGCATAGCACAATTACAAACTGTTCTCAACTTGGAATTCACCACACGGTTGTCTAATGCCGGTCAAATGCATGTAGTGATGACGGCTATCCTTTGCCAAGTGGTTGATGTCCTTAGGACAACATCATGTTGACCCTGGGACAACATTTAAATCAACCAATCAGATTTCAGAAATAAGTTTACAGTTTATTTTAAGTTTAATCTTACAACCAGGATTAGGTGCTTCTAGACCATTGTTTTTCACTTATCATTTCCCTCTGATTTTAGGGTTAAGTTATGGGTAGGAATGGGGTTTGGTGTGGGTTTAGGTTTTATTTATAAAAATGTTGTCCTTAGGTCAACAAAATATGTTGCCCTGAGGACATCAACCACTTGGCAAAATCAGGCCGAGCTAGTGATGACACCACTCAGGATTGGTCACTTGTCTGTTGCTTGGCCAGCAGTTTTTCTTTTGTTGACCAGCACACTTTTTGAGCGAGTATAAAGACAGATCAGGTACAAAAGTATCTGATCATCCTCCATAACGTGATCGCTATTTACATCTTTTGTCATCTGTACACTCTTGCGTTACCAAGGCAATGACTGACACATGTATGTACATTTCTGCAAAGAAAATGTTACATATGTTATTATCTTTACCCACCTTGTAAATTTCTTGTGCACCCAGACCTTCGGAACTAAATTAAAAATTTCAGTTACTGCACTCCTGGCTCCGACACTCATCTGACCGTCATCCTTCAGATAAAATACATTTCACATTCACTTAAAAAGGTAATAAATTCTAAAGAAAACAACAAACATGGTAAAATCTGAGAATATACATAAAGTATACAAAAGTAAAAATCCACCTCTTCATCACACTTTAACCATGAAAAGCTCCCAAGCGCCTTTGTAAAGTAAACCTGGAGCGCTTTTCACAATTTGTTAAACAAGAGATGTACAGTCATTTTAATTAATATTCAACTCCAAGAGCATGATATTAAGATTAATTAAAAAGTTATAAAAAGAAAAAGGAAATCCATTTCAAAGATTTAATAAGGCCTAAGCCTGCTATATTCAAAATATCACGAAGTATTTAAGAATGGGGAGTTGGTGGCATTGCTAAATAACAAGCTGCATTCATCTTTATTCACCTTTCTGTTATCTACATAGTGTAATATTGTGTAGCTGATTTGGTTTAACTATCCATTATATGTTATTGCTTCTTTACAGATGAAATCTACCCTAAAGTCTACCATACCTGCTTCTTTATCGTCACATATTTTGCTCCATTATGTTTGATGGTCCTGGCATACATTCAGATCTGTCATAATCTCTGGTGTCAACAGGTATGTAAGCATTCTTTACATTTAACCTTTCAAACATTTCACATTCTTTCTAGCTCACTAGGTTGTTAATAAAATGTAATAATACCTTTAACTATACACAATTTGTGTCTTGCTGCTCATGTAAAGTGCTGCCTATTTCATGCAGTGTTTTATCTCTGAGCAGATTCCTGGTACATCCTCGGTTCTTCAGAGGCAATGGAAGTCATTGCAGTGTTCCACACAGGCCTCAGGCTCTGGAGAATCAGTTAAAGTCAGAACCAGTACCGTGACAGCTGAGATCAAACAGGTTAAAGCCAGACGGAAGACAGCTCGCATGCTGATGGTGGTACTCTTTGTCTTTGCCCTCTGTTATCTTCCCATCAGTGTACTCAACATCATGAAAAGGTACATAAACATTACTTATCTCTAGCTAAACAACTTACAACTTGCACAGGTAATTTCATGAACACATATTACCACAGTGACAAACAAAATGTTGACCCAGGGATTTTCTTGACAAGTTTCATAACGTTCATCCTTCTATACATACAAAATAGGGTCAAATGTAATGCTTTTATGTGGTTTGATATGTTATTAATGTATGTTGAATATAATATGAACATTTAAAAGAATGTATAATGTAATGAAGTTAAAAAGTATGTTTTCGGATAGTATAATCAATGGGTAAGAAATGAGAAGCAAATCCCTCCTTTAGGCATGGAATAGACTTTTGAGATTGTATCAATTAAATACAGCATGTAGAGTTTTGTTAAAACAGAATCTATACTACATTAGTCATTTTGAAATACAAAATCATTGATTTATGAAGAATTTTCTGAGGAAATGTGAGGGGTGCTTAGCCATGCAAAACTCACAGCCATGATGATGGGTTATTCTGAGTATCTTCCCTGAGTCTTTTTGACATTCTGGTCGGCTTGAGTCCCCCTTTTAGTGTAAGTCTAAGTGATTTTTTTCATCCATTTTGTCACCTGCTAGATAAAAGTCGTATGTCCAATTGGTTAGAAATGTGAAAAGCTATTTAGGCTGAAGCTGTGTTAGAATGTGGACAGTATCTCTCCACCTACAGGCATAAGACCAAGGTTTGGTACCCTGATGGAGAGTTTTATTTTTCTTTAGTGTTGCTGGAGTTTAGCGGTAGATTATTGCATTAACAGCACAAAGGTTATGGGTTTGATTGCCAAGGACAACACACATACTGTATGTTGAAAGGATAAAAGGTCCTTTGGATAAAAGTGTCTGTCAAAAATCCTAAATGAAAATGTAATTTAAGTCTGCATTTACGCTAATCCATTGCCACAAAGGCAAACAAATGACAAATCTAAAAGAAAAAATCTATGAAAGCTTTATGAATGTGTGATATTCTTTTTTTGCACCTTACAGAATGCATAAAATCCAGAACCATTTATACTACATTAAGAAAGAATGGTGTAAGAACATTGCAGTAAATACAATTCAGTAACAAGATGAAGTGACATGTGGAATCACACAATTGAACATGTGCATGTCTTGTTGTAAGGAGGACTGTGCTTTTGAAAACCCCATCCACTTTATTGATTTCTCTCATAATATATACACACAGTATATATGAAGAGTTTGGTTCCAAAATGAGATAACTCATTTTTTTATTATGTTTTTTTATTGTGCATATCAAACTGCAGTTGGTTTGTATTGATTTAAGCCATAATATTTTAAAAAATACAGCTAACTAACACAATAAAACACAATAAAAACATGATAACATAATAAAAACAAGATTTTTGATTGATCTAATTTTGGAACCAAAATCTTCATATATATTTATTAATAATGTTGGAAACTCTTTATGATTCTTTTTTCTTTTCTTTTTTTTTGTCTATCTTCAGAGTATTTGGTGCTTTTAAGAACACAGGTAATAGAGAGACTATCTATGCTTGGTTCACCTTCTCACACTGGCTTATTTACGCCAACAGTGCTGCCAACCCAATCATCTACAATTTCCTAAGCGGTTTGTGGCTAACATATCATTTCTACCATCTGCTGGTCACACTGATACATCACACCTTTCATTTCTTGCACATAAAATCCCAAAGCATTAAATTTATTCATTTTAGCTTTATTCATTCTTTAATAGCATTGCAATATTCTCTTTGTAACCAGCAGGAGCACATCTCTGATAACATCATTACCTGACCATTTCAAAGAATTCTCAGTAAGGTGCACAGTTTGAAGAGGAAATAATCAATTTAATCCTCACCGTAATATTTTGTCCACTGTGTTTTGAAGTTTAAACCGATAACCAATGTAAAAATACACCATTAATGCATCTCAATGTATTTGAAATCAAAAGTATTATAAAGTAAACATTTCATCCTCAAAATCTCCCCATATGTCACCTTGCTTCTCACATGCACACTCAGTCACAAACAGAAAATCAGATCTTCAGTGTTAAATGCATGGAATGATTTTTAATACATTGCAATAAAAATATATGCAGTTGTTTGTGATTCATTTTTCCCCTTTTCCCATAGTTTTCTGTTAAACAATACTTTTTAAATGATGTGGTTTTATTTTTTGTTGCTTTAGTTTAATAATTACTGTATATGTTTCATGTTTTTGGACTTTTTCTTACTCACAGGCAAGTTTCGAGAGGAGTTTAAAGCGGCCTTTATCTGTCATTGCTTCGGGAGAGATGAGACGCACAAGGAGAGAGTTAGAGGAAGAACTAGCACAGATAGCCGTAAATCCCTGTCCACTCAAGTAAACAATTTTGACAACATCTCACGGATATCTGATCAGGCTGTGTAGAGGACTGGCAGGATTAATCCAACAGGGTGCCATTTCAGCGGTCACAACTGCTGACTACCAACTGGAAAATAGAGCATCTGCATGCCATGTTTTGAACTGAGAGATGAAAATGGCTCATATGAGTAAATTCAGTAACAAGATGAAGTGACATGTGGAATCACACAATTGAACATGTGCAAGTCATTTTGTAGGAGGAATTGAAATATCTACCCTTTGAACTGGGGGTTGCTTTCTGCTCACAGCGTGACTAATGGAGCAGTAACAGGTGATGAACCCCATTATCCTTTGATATGATGTGCATGATGGCTCATCTCTGAAACACACGTTACCATGAGTCTGTATTCTTCAGAGTCAGATGGGAAGGAAACAAGAACAAACAGAGTTATTAACAGTGTGCTTTCTTTAAAATGGATTTGCTGAATTCATCACGCTTATGTTGTGTAAACAATGTAAGTGATGCCTTGAAGTGTCAATGTACATTTGCTTACCTGAAACTAATCCAAGTACAAAAATTAGCCATACATACTGCGTTACTGACACTCTTGGGTCCTTTACTAAGTATTGAATTGAGTCATAATGTTAAGTTACCAATATTAATGTCATTAAATCCACAGAAGAAAAATTTACAGGGGATTAGATAAAAGCAGAATTGTCATTTTTGTGGTAAACTACTAATTTAAATGATCTTTAAGTCCTAGAGCAACTTGCACTTTACACAAGGCATGGTTTAACTAATAATCGACTCCGTATTTCCGGTGAATATGCTCAGAACCCTCGATTATTTCCGCCGATCGCATTGTTCTGCGCTGCAGGAACAATAGTCCCTAAAACACCCAAAACAGCCACGGCAAATATTGCTGATGATTGTGCACTTTATATAGATATATGTATGTTTACTTTGTTATAATGACATCTAAACTTATAGAATAGAATAGAATAGAATAGAATAGAATAGAATAGAATAGAATAGAATAGAATGAGCTTTATTGGCCAAGTATGTTTCCACATACGAGGAATTTGTTATAGTGACAGAAGCTCCACAGTGCAACAGAAAGACAGCAACAGGACAGAACACAGATGATAAAAATAATAATAATAATAATAATAAAAAATACAATAATATAGAAATAGGCAATGTACAAAACAGAAAAAACACAATATAGACAATTATGTATGTACAGGTCTGATATGTGCAAATTTGGTGAATAAATAATGTAAAATAGAGTTGTGTGTTCCGCGTTTAATGTCAAGTGTTCATAAGATGGATTGCCTGAGGGAAGAAACTGTTCCTGTGTCTGGTCGTTCTGGTGCTCAGTGCTCTGTAGCGTCGACCAGATGGTAACAGTTCAAAAAGGGAGTGTGTTGGGTGTGAGGGGTCCAGAGTGATTTTACCAGCCCTTTTGCTAATTCTGGATGAGTACAGGAGAACAGGGGGCTTTCTCCTGAAGTCCACGATCATCTCCACAGTTTTAAGCGTGTTAAGCTCCAGGTTGTTAAGACTGCACCAGACAGCCAGCTCCTTTACCACCTGTCTGTAAGCAGACTCGTCACCGTCCTGAATGAGGCCGATCAGTGTGGTGTCGTCTGAAAAATTCAGGAGCTTGACAGAGGGGTCTTTAGATGTGCAATCATTCGTGTAAAGGGAGAAGAGCAGTGGGGAGAGAACACAGCCCTGAGGAGCTCCAGTGCTGATGGTGCAGGTGTTGGATTTTAATTTACCAAGCTTTACTAACTGTTGCCTGTCTGTCAAGAAGCTGTTGATCCACTGACAGACAGGGGTGGGGACGGAGAGCTGTGCCAGTTTATTCTGAAGGGTGTCCGTGATGATGATGTTAAAAGCGGAGCTGAAGTCCACAAACAGGATCCTCGCATAGGTCCCTGGTCTGTCCAGATGCTGAAGGATGAAGTGCAGTCCCATGTTGACAGCATCATCCACAGACCTGTTTGCTCTGTAGGCAAACTGCAGGGGGTCCAGTAAGGGACCAGTGATGTCCTTCAGATAGGCCAAAACCAGATTTTCAAATGATTTCATGGCCACAGACGTTAGAGCCACAGGTCTGTAGTCATTAAGTCCAGTAATTTTGGGTTTCTTTGGGACTGGGATGATGGTGGAGCGTTTGAAGCATGAGGGGACTTCGCACAGCTCCAGTGATCTGTTGAAGATCTGTGTGAAGATGGGGGCCAGCTGGTCAGCACATATTTTTAGGCAGGCTGGTGACACACCGTCTGGGCCTGGTGCTTTCCTTCTTTTGTTCTTTCTGAAGATCTGGCGCACATCTTCTTCAGTGATCTGAATTGTAGGTGTGGGAGAGAGGGGGGTTGCTGAAGGTGTGAATGGTTGTGTGGAGAGGTGTTCAGGGCGGGTGTGGGGTGTTTTTTCAAACCGGCAATAAAACTTGTTTAAGTCGTCAGCTAGTTGTTGTTCTCCAAAGTGCTGGGGGATGGTGTCTTGTAACTGGTGATATCTTTCAGACCTTTCCACACTGAAGCAGGATCACTGGAAGAGAATTTGTTCCTTAATGGGCGATTTTTACTTCTGCGTAGGACCTACGCCGTAACCTACGGCGTAGCCTACGCAGAGCCGCGTGCCCTGTGCGTACCCTACGCCGTAGCCTGACGCGCACCTCTCCAAAAATGTAACAACGCGTCAACTCAACGCGGACCGCAAGCGCTGTGATTGGTCGGTTTGGCAGCATAGTACGCATTTCTGGCGTCTACTTCCGGCAAGTTCAGAGTCCACAAAAGAACAACATGGCGAGCATCGACATTGACCAAGTACTGAGCATCTGATTGAAGAGGTTCGGAAATGCACGCATCTGTATGACTCCTCTTCGGCGGACTATAAAGACTGTCAGATGGCGGTGAATTCTTGTAGAGAGATTTCCTCTAACGTCGTTTTGGAAGAGTGTCAGCAAAAGACATGAAGAACTTCGCACTTTATAAACACTGTGCACGATCTTTTGCACTTTATTGGCTTTATAGTTTTATTTTTTGTTTTACCTTTTTATTGTTACTAGTTTTTTGAAAGTTTTATATTTGTGTTAATATTGCATTGTATACTCATCTATACATAGTTTGCACTTTTAAATATTATGTTCTTTGTCTCTTTTGCAAATAAAGAACAAAATTGTGACACTTCCAGATCTTGGTTGCATTTCGTTTCATTTTTAACTAAACAATTAATAGGGTGAGTTGTCCATGACAAAATATGATGTTATATCAGGGTATCATTTCAATACACAGTTTTGACATCTATGTATGTGCTCTGCGGAGTACACCCCTTTGAAAAGTATACTTTTTTTCAACAATATCTAAATGAACACTGATGTGGTAGAAGTCGATCTTGTAGTTCAAAAAATCTCTCAGACAAAGAAGGTTCAGGTGTCAAGGAGTTAACTTTATTTGATCAGGCCAAACAAAGTGAGATGTCCCCAGTCATCTGAAAACGTAGTGTTTTCCAGCCTGTAGTTATAGTGAAACTTAGGAAAGGAGGTGCTTTCCTAAACCAATCAGGAAATTCCCTTTACCTTTTATTTTTTATTATCCAATCATTCTCGTCTGCCACTATTATTTTCTAGGCAACAAGGTTTGTATCTAATAGTGGAATGTTGAACTTTACTTAGTTTTTAAAAATAAGTTTTCCTGTTGGTACCAGTTTTCAGGCCACAAAGTGAACTACATGTTCAACCTTTTGAACTTTATCTAGGTCAGGCCTCAAACAGATCTCAAAGACATCACTGAATTTTGTATTGCTGAAATGTGTTCTATACTTGGTTAAAACGATTAAAAATATACTTATAGTTCAAACACCACTCAATCAATGCTTAAGTATACTGATTATATCATTAAATCATCAAATCATCTTCATATATTCACTTGTAACACTCAATCATTGGTCTGATTATTAACACATCTATGGTAATATCATTCCTATGAATACTTCTTATAAGTGGGATGTACAACAGAGCCCAAAAGTGCACATATGCACAAAATGACACAAAATGATCAGAATTATGCTCTATGGTAATATCATTCCTATGAATACTTCTTATAGGTGGGATGTACAACAGAGCCCAAAAGTGCACATATGCACAAAATGACACAAAATGATCAGAATTATGCACAATATATTCCCCGCTTTGGGGCTCCATAAGAGTCCCACACATGATTAAGTCTACTAATGTTAGAGGAATATCATATCTACTACAAAGAAAATATATCTGCATGAGCAAAATGAATCCATATCAATGATTATACTTATTGTAGGTATATATGCAAGCTATAAAAGATAAAAATCCAACTGACCCATCTTGGTCATCTCGTAACACGGATAACACCTGCTTTTAACCAATTACTTTAGTAACTTTTTTACTCAACTGCAAAGAGTTGATCAATTGCAAAGAGCTGATCATCACTGACTGAATAGACCATCATCTGATGATGAGGACCAGATGGAATAACTCTCTTACATGCCTGCATTATGCAAGGCCAACAACATAACAATATCACAATTGGTGATATAATACACGCAGCAAACATCAATATGTTATGCAGATTAGGGAATATGCTGTTAAACCAGTTCCAAATGGAAGAGTCTGTGTTCACTTCATTCTTTGCAATCATTGTAGACAACAATGTAATATTCTCTATTCCTTGTTCGATAAGATGTCCATCCGCGTCATTGTCTGGTATGTAGGTACAACAAGTCTCTCCTACCATAACACAAACACCTCCTTGGCTGCAGTGAGTTGATCCAAAACCATCCGGTTCTGGAGAGCAGTAAGTCTTATTCCTCGCAGTTCCTCTCTGATTCCCTCCATCATGATTTTCGTTGTGTTGATAAATGAAGACAGCTCATATCTGGTGATTTCCACTTCTTCCATCAGTGATTCCATTCCCAGTGCTGGAAGGAAAGCAGCCACAAGCTTCTCAGCAATAGTCCATATGTGATGATTCTTTGGCACTGGGCTTTCTCTCATGAAGTTGATTAGGTCTCTTCTTGTTCGTTGTTGATTCTCCATTGATCGATGTGGTAAGATAATGGCACCACCATGCAGTTGGACTAAAGCACAAAGTCCTGTCCACCCCTCTGGTAAGGATAAGTACACACGATAGCCACACAGCCAATAGTGTCCCTCAACGACACCTGTACCTTGTTGATCTGGAACATGCACAGTTGAGCATAATGGACATTTTGCTCTTCCTTTCTCTGAAGTCAAAAGATATTTGTAGGCCACAAGTGGCTGTGGTACTTCATGGGTAGTTGTAGAAATGCCAGGTTTAGGATTCACTTGATCTGCTGTTCGAAGACATGACATACAACTTTGCCTCATAGTTGCATTTGTTTGCTTGTAGATATCTGAACACTTTTTCTCTGGTAATTTTCCCAAGGATTGTTCTCCTGAAGTTTTTGAAGCTCCTGGAGCTTCTGAAAGTCGCTCATAACAGATGAGATTACTTGGTATACGCTTTACAGTCGCTATCTGAGCAAAGATTCTTTTAGGGATAACAATTGATTGCCAAGTATCCATTTTTTGATACACCATAACTCCCTTGGTCTTTTGTAATACAACAGCTGCCACTGCAATCATAGCTATCTCAAATGTAATATTTAG